>NC_066893.1:29954888-30080552 GCF_022985175.1 Labeo rohita
TCTTTTGGTTACTTTTTAGCCTCAAATCAACACGAGATGAGAATTCACAAACATGGTAAAGTTTAACACTTCAGAAACAAGAAACACAATTTCAGATTTCACACTTGTCAGAAAGAAAAAAAAAAACGGGGTTCACAATTTATAACGTCTCTTTCAGTCCTGTATGTAAATTTGGCATGAATCAGTAACACAGTCAAAAATGTACATGTACTTTAATGTTAGGGCCCATTTTGTTGATGCACATTAACAGCTGAAGAGTTCAGAATAATCGCTCAGTCAGCAAGGCTTGAAAAGGAATTCACTTAACTTACATCCATCCGACGATAAAGAGGAAATTATGCACGGCACAAACTCAGCGCCGCGAGTCCATGACGAGCTTCATCAATGCAGTCATGCACACAGTTCACATGCAGCCTCTCATTGCCATGTGCTATGCTCCTCCCCCTTCTTCCTCATGCAACTCACATTTTGACGCAACCTTAAAGAAGCTCAACAGTCATTGGCCCACAATAATACACTTTAATTAAATATATTATGTCAGTGGATTTAAAACATTTGAGCAATGAAATAATGCTGATGCATGTATTAGAAATAAACAAAAATAAAATATATACATTTTAATATTTTGCATTATTAAAACCCAAGCATGATTTAGAGGTCCCTACATACTCTCCCCACCAAAAATCCACTATGTCCTCATGCTGGTTACAAAAGGACCATGCATAGATTAGACGGTAACATCTGTTTATAGGGCACAAGTACAGGTTGGTTGTTACGTATTTCACACGAGGCATTAGGATTACACCACCAAACATGTGAACTGTTGTAACCCCTGAAACATTCAGTACTTCTGTAGCTGCTACATTAATACTACAGTGTTGAGAGGATACAGACTGTATATATGGCACACCCAGCTTATCACAGGTAAATCTAGTATTAGGCCTCCTCTCCCTACTTGTTCTACGTACTTCAGGAGGTACAATGTCTGGCTGAGTTTTAGTATCAGTAGGAGTAGTAGTCTGTAAGGTACTCTCAGGAGCTTCAGTCATTATATCATCAACTACTTCAGTATTTCTATCTTCAGCTTCTACCTGAACATCAGAAATTTCACTCTGACATGGAATTACTGGTATTTTTTAAACACTGTGAGCATCACCAGTCTCTGAACATTCTAAAACTTGTACAGGGGTTTCACTCTGTATCTCCTCTGTCACTGGAAAAAAAAAAAGTTTGCAACATCCTCAACATAAAACCCAAAGTCAGACTCTGAATCTGAAGAATTACATTCTCGCAGGAAGGCATCAACTACAAGAGGTGAGTTTTCTGACTGAGCAGTTTTATGCTTCTCTTTCGCTCTCCTAAGCCTCAAAGCTCTAGGTGAGGGAGTAGGACCAAGATCTGCCGGAGGACTCAACCTAACTTCCTGTTCTAAAGGCAAGAGATGATTTCGATGCATGACTTTGTCTGGTCCATTACCATCAGCAGGCTTCAAGCGATACACTGGAATACCAGACAATTGATTCTCCACTACACAGGGATTGGTACTCCACCTATCTGCAAGGTTTTGTTTTCCTTTGAGGCCAAGGTTTCAAATTAAAACTCTGTCACCCACATTCAAGCTATGGTAGCAAACTTTCTGATCATACCTTGCTTTATTACTCTAATTCATCTTCTCAGAGGTAGCCTGAGCTAACTGATAAGCTGCCTGTAATTCCTGCTTTATCTTGGACACATACTTTGAGTACGGCACAGCTGACGTATTTTCGGCAGAGACACCAAAACAAATATCGACAGGCAATCTAGCCTCTCTGCTGAAAATCAAAAAATAAAGAGAGAATCCAGTAGCCTCATTGGAAACACAATTATATGGATGTACCAGATGCGCTATGTGCTGACCCTAGGCTCAAGGGTACCCAGCATATCCAACAAGGTCCTGTTAAATCTTTTAGGCTGGGGATCACCTTGCGGGTAATAAGGTGATGTTCTAGATTTTTTCACCCCTAGCATAGTTAGCATGTCAGACACCAACTGGCTCTCAAACTCCATGCCTTGGTCTAAATGTGTATTTGAGAAGGAAGACCATAATGTATGAAATACTTCTCCCACAAAGTCTTTGCCACTGTAGAAGCTTTTTGGTCCCTCGTGGGAAAAGCTTGAGCATAACGTGTGTAATGGTCAGTGACCACCAATACATTACACACATTCCGATAATCAGCTTCGATGGAAAGAAAATCAGTACACACAACTCTGCATGTGAGACAATGGAGCAGCCCTTTAAGGCAACATCTTTCTTTTGATGCAGTGCTCGCATGTCTTACAGTAAGCCTCTACATCACGCTTCATGTGTGGCCAGTAAAATCAGTCACAAACTAGGCCATAGGACTTTTCGAAACCTAGATGTCTAATCTCATCATGCAAAGGCTCTGCTGTGGAATTGTTTTGGCAGTAAAAGCTGTATTTTCACTTTGTGATCACTGTCGCGATTTAGCTCAAAGGGAAATTTATATAAATAATTACAATTAATTATGATTAATTACAATTATTTATATCAGCTGCCAGTAGTAACTGTAGCAGAATTAATTTTCCATCAACTAATCTGTTCGCCGAGCGAACTTTCACCAAAATTGTAAAATCAACTCTAAGAAATTATATTTTCTTGGCCACAGAAAATAACTTTCTTAAAGTACCACTGCATTAGAGCATGTAGCTCGAATCGGAATCGTAAAGGGACATTAATTTGCAAGGCAGAATCAGAATCAAAACTCATGTAATTTGTGCACAATAGTTTATTAACGAAGGACTAACACATAACTAATCTAAACAAACAAACATGAAGTCACTCATACATGGGGGAATGGTCAGTGAGAAGCAGTTAGAGAGAGAAACAAGGAAATGAAGCTATGAAAGAGTCAGTTAACCACCTGAGCAAAACCATCAGTGCTGTCTACATCTTATACTAAATCTCTGTTTGTTTAGTTAAATGTACGATACTTGCATTGCCTTGGTCGTTGAACAAGTGTCAGAATGCAGTCTCTGGTGAAAGATGGTTTGGAGCAGTGGTGGGTTTGGACATGCAATCACGTTCTTCCGGGTCTAAAGAGTGATGAATTCCAAAGATGTTCTGACTCAATGGTGACTGGGAGTTTCTTCCCATGTGAAAGTGAAGAAGAACCAAGAGCTGAGAGGGACTCAGCTGAAGTCCTGTGATCCTTGGGGAATGGAAAGACAAGGCCGCAAGGCCTGGCGCATGCTTAGGGAAGTCCTGAAGAGTTCTAGCTCATCTTCTTAGGTTCTCCAAGAACCACTGACTGACTGAGGCGAGTCATGAAGATGAATTCCAGGGTTAAGTCGAACTGTCTGGCTCTTTGTGGTCGAGAGCCACAGCTCTGTATGTTGGGCCGGTTGGGCCCACCGGGCATGCCCTGTGCCGGCTCAGGCTCCCCGTGGGTTCCTCCACACGGGCAGCAATCAGAAGATGTTGCAGACGAAGGAGAAAGTGAAAAGAGAGTGAAGAAGAAGGAAGAACTAGGGAGGCGGTCAACCGTTTGCCTTTAAGCTCTCTGGAGGCTGTGCCTCCAGGAGGTCCGCGAACCAATGGTAACTTTCGCCTTTGGAGGGAAAGTTTACGACTCTTTGTCTGTGAGCATGGTATTTTGCATATGTAATTTGATTGGGTGTTGATGCAAAAACTACTAAGGTTTCTTAAAACACTAACATGTTGCAAAGGTATCAACATCTAATTTACACCATCTTTTAGATCATTAAAATACGAACTCAAAGAGTCCAAGCATGACATAGGTGGGCTATACTACTAGTCATCTATCATAATACATGCATAAAACAGTAGAAAGACAAATACAAATACAACAGACAAAATTAGAATACAATGCAGTAATACTGTACACAATAACCTAGGCTATGTGTGATAGGAAAGTCAAAGAAAGGTTTGTCTGTGAATGAATAGGAAAGAGTCTATCTCTATAGGCATTGTGTCTTTCCTATGGCAAATGTAGCATGGGCAGATGTGCATTCCTTGAAGCAATAAAACCTCTTATCAGATAGTCACCGTGGCAACTAAGCCCTTTTGGGGTGTTAGTTGCTTTGGGGGGTTGTCTTCAAAACTCCAGCATATAGCTGGGTTGTTGGTTTTAAAGATTATTTGTTAAATGTAACAAATAACTGTATGTCTGATTGGTCCAGATGCTACATCACTCTGCCGAACTGTTCTGTAAAGCAATCCATTATCCATTGACAATTTTTCCCACTCTCATTTCAGGATTCTCATCTTTGGGTGGCTGCTCTGGGTATTACTGAAAGGTTTTTTTGTTAATCACAAACAGCCTTCCACACTTCTCAGAGGAATGAATCATTTCTCTGGGCCATTTGAAGTTCACTTGGACTAAGCACAGGTAAGTGATCTGCAACCACTTCAGTAGCTTGAGTGTAAGCTTTAGGAACAGCAGACATATGTCCCCCGGCCTGTTGCACCACACATGCGTAAAAGGCATTCCCTGTTTTCCTCTCTGCAGACAAACCCTGGCAAAGACCCCTTTACACCTGCAGCTGGAAGTTCCTGCCACTCGTCATCAGCACTTAGGTGAGTATGTGGATGGCTAGATAATGCATCTGCATTGAAATTCTTTTGGCCAGGTCTGTATTTCAAATTTAAATTGTAAGTGGTCAAGGCAGACCCGTTGCATCAAGTTTCACTGACTTTATTATATAGGTTAGAGGATTATTGTCAGTTCTAACCTCAAATGGGACACAGTAAAGATAGTCATGCAGTCTATCCACAACATCCCACTTCAGAGCTAAAAATTCCAGTTTATGGGCTGACTAGTTTATCTCTGAAGGGGAAAGACGTTTGATGAAAGCGACGGGGCGTAATCCTTCCTCATGTTCTTTATACAGAACTCCTCCAAGTCCATCCATGCTCACGTCCACATGCAAAACATATGGCTTTTGGGGCGTCCGCAAAGGCTAGCACTGATGAACTGTTGATAGAACCCCACGGGGCAGATGAACTCAAGCATAGGGGCTACGGGACTCTGATATAATACCTCTACTCTGCAGTTCTTGTATGTGCAGTCGCACATCTTCCAAGTCAGCGGGGGCAAGACGGCGAGATCTTTCTCTGAAGGGCATGAATCATTCAACTTTATCCCATGAGTGGTGCTTTTTGAACATCCCACATCCCACTCATGTAGAGAAAACACTTCCTTTCTTTGCATCATATTCTCAAACATGTTTTGCTTCCTTTGGCATTGGAGAATCTCCAAAATCAAAAGAGGCAGATGACAAAGTATTTTGCTCTGGTGGCTGTTGAGCAGTAAGCTGCGGCACTAAGGATACTGGAAAAACATGGGCAAAAGGAGTTCCTCGCTTCACCCATACTTTTTTTGTAGACATGTTTCTGACGGTCACTGTGACATGGCGACTGGATACAATGGATGCTGAATGAAGTTCAGGTCTCACCTCTAGATAATCAGAGCCTGTGTCACCAACTGCTGCTCTGTCTACTAGCAATAGATGGGCAAATGTCAATCATAGGGGTATTTCTGTGAGCTTAGACCCCAAATCTCAAGGTTTTCCACGGGCTGAAGATCCAAGTGTTTCAGATAATTGTCATAAAAACTGCGGTATAATAGAGTAACCTGCAAACCACTGTCAAGAAGAGCTTTGGTGTGGATACCTTCAATCTGGACAGGCACTTCGGAGACTGGTCCTATTAACTCCTCAGGCAATTTTGGCTTACCGGCACCAGCATGAATGAACCACAAGTTGAACGTGTTGTCTCAGGAACCCCGTACCGTTACTTCACTGAGCTCCTGCCCAGTTTCCCTGCAATCGATGCATCTTTATCAGCTTCTGATCCACTTTTCTGAGGTCCTCGGGTGCTTTTCACTCCAACTTCTTATGTACATTACTTATTTGTAGCAAAAGATCGGGCACTGGTGGCTGAGTGGTTTTAACTCTTTGGGCATTGTCTCAGTTCACACTCTCAGGGATTTTACTGGGTGTTTTCTGAGGAGCACTATCAGAAGCACAAGTCACAGTAGGCACATTCAACAGTTTACTCAACTGTGTAGATAGCTCTTTAATCTCCTTCAGGTTTTGAAATTCAGGTGGCACAGATGCCTGGGGAGAGATGACAGTAGCCACCGAAGCTTTAACATTTTCCCTTGCAGCTAACCAGTGTTCTTGCTCACATATTTCCTTCATCAACTGTGAAAAAGATGGAGCAGTCTGAAAAGTGTGAGTCATTCTGATTTCCAAAGCAACCGTATCATTGGTAAGTGTTCCCTTAATTAGCTGCTCCATTCTAGCTCTATTTATGCCAGCTGCATCAATCCCACCTTTCAACAAGGCTCTGTGGAGAAGTTTGTCTAGGCGGGCCAAGAAAGCTGAAAGTTTCTCTTCACTTTCCTGAAAGGCGTGACAAAATCGGGCCATAAGGTCCGGCCCACTCTCAGTAGTTCCATACGCAGTCTCAAGGGCAGCTAAGTACTCATTAGCAGTTGCAGATAGGCTACTTACTTTTAGAAGCCTGACAAAATCAGCAGCAGCACCTCGCAAACTCTCAACAATGCGTTGTTTCTTCACGGCCGGATTCACTGATCATTTGTGCAGCCTGCTCCATCCAGACATTGTACTCTTCCTCACCTGGAGGAACAGGTTTCAGGCCTGAGAACAACCTCAGTTTTCTGTAACTTTGTCCATCACTAGATGCTTGATTACATCTGTCTACTAATTTACCTATGGCATTAACTAAACCAAAACCGATATCAGATTTAGGAGACTGGTCTCTCATTACTATGGCATTCACTTCTTCCATAAACAAGGTAAGGAACTTGGATCAAGGTCAGTACTAGTCTCCACTAAAACAAACAGCTGTTTGCCAGTTACATCACCACGGCGACCACGAATTTTAGTACAACCCGAAACCTTCACTGTTCGACACTTTCTCAATAGTGTCATCAGTAGTGTCTAAAGGAACATTGCTCAACACAATGGCATGTGAGGAGCTAACATTCTCCTCTCTTCTCCTCTAAAAAAGTCTGTGCAATATCCATACCTTGAAATTAAAGTTGCTAAAAAAAAAAAAAAAAAAAAAAAAATTATACTGTTTCAGTATAAAAATAAAAAAATGCCAGTGGTGCCTCCAAAAATGTAACCCTTTTCTTAGTTTAAATACTGGTTTAAGTCAGAAACCTGGGTTCCCAGCAGTTGAATGGTGAATTTGGCCAGTGAAACAGTTGTAAGTTACCTTTTTTTCTTGTACAAATATATCACTCAGCAATCACTATGAAAATGAATTATGTAAAACAGTTCTTATTTATATTTTTCCCAGAATTTGTAACTTTGTTGAATAAATTAACTATTGAAAAAAAAACAACAACAACAACAACAACAAAAAACAATGAAATACCAGATTATGAGAAAAAGGAATAACAAATGTTTATTTGTACACTAATAGGATGACACTTTTTAAGGAAAACAATAAAGAGTGAAACAAATAAACAATGTAAATTTATGAAGAATAGAAAATTTCACAAATAAAGATAAACTCTTTTACCCAAGGGTATATGAATGAATGGGTTTCAGTAAACAAAAGATTTATATCACCTTCTGAGTCTTAGGATTGTTCTTTGTCTCTGTTACAAACCTTGTTTTGGTTACTTTTTAGCCTCAAATCAACACGAGATGAGAATTCACAAACTTCATAAAGTTTAACACTTCAGAAACAAGAAACACAATTTCATATTTCACACTTGTCAGAACGAAAAAAAGTGTGACTGTACATGCGTAATTGTACGTGTACTTTAACGTTGGGGCCCAGTTCGATGGTGCACATTAACAGCTGAAGAGTTCAGAATAATCGCTCACAGTCAACGAGGCTCCAAAAGGAATTCACTTAACTTACGTCCATCAGACGATAAAGAGGCAATGTTGAAATAACGCACGGTACAAACTCACTGCTTTGAGTCTTGTTCAGTCCCTGGCATACGTTGCCGATCCGTCGATCAAAGCCCAATGATGAAACCAGTCCAGTCCAGTCCAGAACAAACTCAGCACCGCGAGTCCACGACGAGCCTCATCAATGCAGTCACTTCCCAAATGTGAATGTCTCCAGCTGTCAGCACACACGGGGTGACTCAAATGATCACAGATTAAAACAACAGGGAAAGGAAAATACTTTAAGCAAACAAACCAAATAAAACGAGGGTTGTTCCCTTATACTTTGGGCCTTATATTACAAATATACTCTGTCTCCAAAACTAGGATGACACAAGTTTCTTGCACATAGTTCACATGCAGCCTCTCTTTGCCATGCGCAATGCTCCTCCCCCTTCTTCCTCGTGTAACTCACATTTTGACGCAACCTTAAAGCAGCTCAACAGTCATTGGCCCACAATAATACAGTTGAATTAAATATATTATGTCAGTGGATATAAAACATCTGAGCAATGAAATAATGCTGATGCATATATTAGAAATAAACAAAAATAAAATATATACATTTTAATATTCTGCATTATTAAAACCCAAGCATGTTTTAGGGTTCCCTACATAAAAATGGAGCAACCCGCCAAATGTAAAAATACTTGCTGGGCTTCTTCTGTAATTTTGTTTGAAACTGATTTCGGCAAAGATTTTCCATTCACCCAAAGCATTTAAATGTCTGGCTAAATCATCAGATATGATGTTGATTGGTCAGATGTAATGTAGATGACCTGTGTCAGACCGTTGTGTGCCGTTTGAACTGTTTTTGAGTGTTTTCCCAGTGTGTGCCCATATTTGGTGTTCCTGTTCCGGTTCTTGTTAGTCACTTCATTGTCCTAATCATTTGCACCTGTCTTGTTTTGATTGGTTTGTCTGTGTATATAAGGTTGGTTGTCCCCTTGGTGTCTTGTCTGTGACATTGTCATTCCGTTTATGTTTTCGTGGTTGCTGTTCCCTGCTGTTTTCCCTGTGTTATTTCATGTACACTTTGTATTATTCAATAAACTGCACTTATTTGGATCTCCGCTCTTCTCCTGCTTCATCCCTCGCACACTACGACTACAACTGTGACAGAATCACCGACCGCTATACAAGATGTTCCGGGCTGAGGAGAGGATCAGGAGCCTTCGGCAGGCGGAGAGGCCATTGGAACAGTATGTGGAGGAATTTTTAAGCCTTTACCATCTGGTGAGTTAGAACGATGCGATGATTAACACGTGTTTCTTAATGGGGCTAAAGGATAATTCTCTGGTCTGTTCGATCGCTTACGAGGAATGCTGCAAACCGGTTGCAGAGTTTATCAACCATGTCCTTGCTCTTTGTAATTCCAATTTCTGTGTCGATGTGTGTTCTCCGATCTTCCCCCCATTAATAAACACGTGGCCGCTCCAGCTCACCACCAGCCAGCTTCCTCCACATGCGGTTCCAGTGGGCTCGCTCCCTCCGGTCCTCCCTCGTTCACCCCCTTTCTCCACAGTTCCTCTCTCATCCTCCGCCCGGAGCCCGCGGGCGGCCTTCCAGATGGCCCACTTACTGGACCCACCACTAGTGTCTGTGTGGGCAGTTAACAGCCGAGTGGCAGCTGCGTCTTCGTCAAGTCAAGCGGCGGAGTCAAGTCAAGTCAAGTTGCAGCTGCGTCTCCCGAGTCAAGTCAAGTTGCAGCTGTGTTTCCTGAGTCCAGTCAAGTTTCCAAGTCCAGTCAAGTTGCAGCTACGTTTCACGAGTCAAGTCAGGTTGCAGCTGCGTCTCCTGAATCAAGTCAAGTTACGGCTGCGTTTTCCGAGTCAAGTTATGGCTGCGTCTGCGGAGTCAAGTCAAGCGGCTGAGTCAAGTCAAGCTTCGGAGTCAAGTCGAGCCAAAGCTGTAGTTCCTGTATCAAGCAAAGTAAAGGCAGTCGTTCCTGAATTAAGTACAGTTACAGCTGTGGGTCCTGAGTCAAGTCACGTCACGGCTGAGTCAAGTCAAGTCACGTCACGGCTGAGTCAAGTCAAGTCACGTCACGGCTGAGTCAAGTCACGTCACGTCACGGCTGAGTCACGTCACGTCACGGCTGAGTCAAGTCACGTCACGGCTGAGTCAAGTCACGTCACGGCTGAGTCACGTCACAGCTACATCTCCTGAGTCAAGTCAAGTTCCTGGTGCGTCTCCTGAGTCAAGTCAAGTTGTGTCTGCGCCTACTGAGTCCAGTCAAGTTTCCGAGTCCAGTCAAGTCGCAGCTGTGTTTCCTGAGCCAAGTCAAGCTTCCGAGTCACGTCAAGCCAAAGCTGTCGCTCCTGAGTCAAGCAAGTTCACGGCCATCGTTCCTGAATCAAGTAAAGTTACAGCTATTATTATTAAGCCAAGTCAAGTAGCAGCTGCGTCTCCTGAGTTCACAGAGTCAAGTCAAGACCCAGCGCACCCTCCAGAGCCCGAGCTACCTCCAGCACGCCCACCAAAACCCGAGCTGCCTCCAGTGCGCCCTCCAGAGGCGGAGCTCTCTCCGGCGTGCCCTCCAGAGGCAGAGCTCTCGTCTAGTCTCAAGTTCGCTCCAGAGACCTCATCCACCGGAGAAGCCACGCCAGTGCCTCCTGAGGTGTCAGCTTCGGCTGTAGAGCCTCCTAGGGAGGTGGCGTTAATTTCTGAACTCTCTGCTTCTCCCCTTTCTCTGTCCACCTCCTCTATTCCTGCTCTCCCCAGGTCCCCGTCCTTGACGCGGTTGCCCGCTCAGCCCTGGAGGACTCCAGCGTCTCCTCCAGCGCGCCCTCCAGAGCCGGCGCCTCCTCCAGCGCGCCCTCCTGAGTCAGGTTTGTCTGTGTATATAAGGTTGGTTGTCCCCTTGGTGTCTTGTCGGTGATTACATTGTCTTTCCGTTTATGTTTTCGTGGTTGCTGTTCCCTGCTGTTTTCCCTGCGTTGTTTCATGTACACTTTGGATTATTCAATAAACTGCACTTATTTGGATCTCCGCTCTTCTCCTGCTTCATCCCTCGCACACTACGACTACAACTGTGACAACCTGCTTACAGAATTACCAAGATTTTACCTTGTATGCAGTGTTTGTTGCTTAAAAGGGACATGAAATGGAGAATTAAAATGTTCTTGATATACACATATGAGAGGTTATTCTACAATAAAATCATACTTAAAGTTTCAGAACTCAAAACTAATCCCCAGTTTAAAATATTAATGATTTGTTTTCAACCCTTCTGAAACACCAAAATTTAAAATATGGAGAATGGCAAGTCATTGTCGTATGTAATCAAGGAGGCGTGTTCTGAATAACACATGTATGCCTATCAATCACAAGAGCGATACTGCTGTTCACCAACGAAAAACTATTCAAAGCTAAGAAGGTTCATAAACTTACCTCATGAAATATAATCTACAAATCTGAAGCAGCATTTTGAACCGCTGACATACTCATTTTAACAGCACAGTGCATTCAAATCAGAGGCTGAAATTGTGTTAGAAAATGACTATGTATATTTGTCAAAGGTTACCCCAAATTGGGCACCAACACTATGTGGCCAAACAAAACAAAGGCAGAGTGAATACAAAAAGTTTAAAGTATGCTTAAATATTTATTTAAACTAGTCCAAAAATAATCCAAATCCAAAACAAAAACAATCTTTTTAAAAATAGTTTCAACAACAAAATACCAAAAAAAAAAAAAAAATTAAAGAAAACAAAATACAAAATGCTAACAGTCCTCAGGCCACACTCTCCACATTAAACAAAGACACACACATTTATATTGGCGGCCAGCATCATTACCCCATGGGGAGAGACATACTCACATACAACACTTTACACTAAACACTCTCAGTTTTGTTTTTGTTCTACACAACTATTAATTATAATTTAAATGAAATATTGTCTAAACAAACAGATTCAACTCATACATACTAAACAAACATACATTTGATTGCATTAACATCATGCTAACTCTAGCTATCAAAAGTGCTATAATTACACACTTACATATTGGGCTGGAACTTACCATATACATAACCCTAGCAGTCTGCAACATAACAGAAACTATTAAATCCCAACATAAGAGAACATTAAACCCTAAACACATCTATCTCTATATTATGAATCTTGTGCAAAAATACAAATAACACTTAATTTCAACATTTATCCTCCTTATATACAGTCTGACAAAAAGACTCAGTTAAGTCAGTTTAAGATCAGCTTAATCAGATTTGAATTCATGTTCTTTGTTTCTATTAAGAAGAGACGCCTTTAGAAAGAGAAATGCAACCCTCATACAGATAACATAATCAGGGGGTATTTGATTTCATTTTGAATTTGTTCGTTTTAAAGTAGACATTTTAAACTTTCTATAGATATATTTCTCATATATGTTAGTCAGTCATACGATGAGTTTCAGTTCTTTTTTTGTGACGCGCTTCAGAGACAGATAGGAGAAAGCGCGTCCTGTTTGTTCTCATTACTCTACAAAAGCAACGTTTGTTGTTATGAGTTTACAGAAATAAAATTAGTTTCATTATCAGGAAAAATGCAAGTAATCGCACTGACGCTTCTCTATCATGCATTAGGTGAATTCCACACTGGCCAGTCTATATCAGATGCAATTATAAATTATAAATTGAAGGCTAATTGACATTTTAAAATGATCTAACGGACTGATGCCGGTTGTTGGTCATTATTAGTTGTTGTCCATCAAGATGTCACTTTAAAAAAAAATTAAAATCTGTTAGCCTATGCGAATAAGACCGCAGTTTCATATTTTGTATCTGCATAACAAAGTAAATTATTTTTAACATGCAGTGATACGAAATAAGACCAAAAAAGACGTGTAATGAAGAAAAATATTCAGACAAAAATAAGAAAAAAAAAAAAAAAAAAAAAAAAATAACTCACGGCTAACTCACATTTCTTGAAAGCTATATGATCACAAACACATTTGAGATACGGTTACACGAACGGACGTAATTGTTAATAATAATAATAATAATAATAATATCACTTTGAAAATAAAAGCAGTGCGGTTGTATTTCGTGCACATAATTACACCTATTTGCGATTGACTTTTACCTCACGTGGCTTCATGCTGTTACTTGGAACAACAACAACAAAAAATGTTACTCAATCCCAGTGTTATCTCTTATCATTAAACAATAAAGCAATGATCATAATTTTGCATAGGTTGATGACCCAGCCTTTAAGACTGATTGTTAAGAACTAGTTTGAGTAAAAATACAGAGCACACTGGCAACATTATGAACAACAGGACTCTGGTTTAATGCTAAGTGACTGGGGATGACACTACCTGACCTATTGTCTGATTAATCATACAGCATGTGGAGAACACAAAATAATGACATATACATTAATTCATTGTTTTATTTGAACAAGAAATGTTTGCAGTTAAATTACTCAAATTAAACTATTTATTCGTCGTTCAGTTGATTGGTTGTGACTTACATTGGATCATCGTCATCATTTACACTGTGATTTGGTTGGAATCACCATGCTTTATGTTTTCCCTGGAATCGTTTACCTAAATTTAACCGTAAATTAAAAGCCTAGTTCCTCTGAGCACAGCTTTTCTCTTTGCAATACAATAGGAAGGAGAAGCTGTTTAGCCTGTTTTTTTCCCTTCTTGTAAAATCACATGATTTACAAGAAGAGCCTCTTGTTGGAGAAAATGAAACTATTTAAAATATGAATAAACAGGGTGTTGTACAGTGTGTGTCTGTCTTATATTAATGAATGCAGACTCATTTATTTCTCCAGGAACTGATAAGCCTAATAAATCACATTTGTCCTGATTTCATGTCTGAGCAGGTAAAGATTAAAAGACACATGTCAGGTTTAATGTTTAAAGAGCAACGATTACCATAAATACTTCCTCTTCTGAGAAACAGAAAATGAAACACAAGGCTGAGCAAAATTTCCCGTAAATCTCCTGAGTAAAGGTTTATTGTTGTGAGAATATATGACATGAAGGTGAATACCATATAGTCTGAAAACGTCACTCTTGTATAAACAGCTTCATAACACGTCTAGTTTTATTATTAGTTTTATTATTAGATTTATTACAGGTTTATGGTAAAGTTTATAGGTAGCGTTAAATCAGTCTTCTTATAATTAGTAATAGAGTGTGTTCGTGTGTCAAGTAATTTTTTTCAACAGTGCTTAACACAAATACAGATTTTTTTTATTTCAATGTGAAATGAGTGGTAATTCAGAAGAAAATTTTTACCTGGATGAATGAATCTTCACAGACAATGAGTGGTAATATTGATCAGATTTAAAACAAACTCAATTTTAGCTGTAAAGCAGCTCTGCAGAAGACAACATAGTGTCAGGTATTTATTATTTAAAAATGCACAAAATGTTCTGTTATGGTTAAGTTATACTACTTATAGTTAGATAAATTAACTTAATACATAATGGTCCCTTTTAAATTCGAAACCCTTTTAATTTTAATTTCGTTGTTAAACATCACCCCATTCCCTGTCCACTTCTTCTAAATTGTCCAGGTCAGACTTTAGCTGCTGCACAGAAAGCTGGGGTCTGGGTTCTTACGAAGAGGATTAAGTGCTGAAGAGGACCAAGAAAAGAACCAGGTTCTCTTCTGAGTCCACTATATTGTGAACTCCAAAAGGACTAAGGCCACTTTCATCTAGTTCCCTTTCTGGTTCACTTTAAGGGTGTTTTCACACCTGTAGATCAATTGCTTTGTTCTGAAACAGGATTAAAATTATTGCAGTGTTGCTTTTTATTCTTTTATGCTTAAGTTTCATAAGGTTTATTTTCCGGGATTCTGCTCAGCTGTCATCCATCAAGATGGAACAAATACAGCTTTGCAGGCTTATTGTTGCATTTTTTGTAGCTGTCATTATATAAATTTATCATTTTGAGCAGGAGTCCAGGATTCGTCAGGAAAACATTTTTAAAATGTACCTAATGTTACTACAAAGAGAGCAATAAGACAGCGTTATAAAATGAAAAGGTGTGCTTTGATGTTGAATGGTGAAGTTGTGCCCACACACAGTGTCACAGATCTGGTCGGTGACCTGCGGTCCGCTCACCACCAGATGTCTCTCTCGTTCCATTGTCACACTCAGACTGTTGCACTACACCCCGGACTGCATCTCCCACTATCCACCACGCTGATTGCTCCATACACCTGTGGCCAATCAGCAGCCCTATAAAAGCCCCGGACTTTCTCGCGTTAAGCACCGTGTATTGTGGAGTGTTAATGTGGAGAATTGTGACAGTAGCGTTTAGCGCTCTCCTAGTGCTAGCACTGTTTTCCTAGTTTAAGTTTCCTAGTTCCTAGTTTCCTGTGTTTCCTTTGTTTCCTGAGTTCCTGGTTTCCTAGTTCCCGAGTTCCTGTGTTCCGAGTTTCCTGTGTTTAGTATTCTCACCTGGCTTTCTAGTCTAGCTGCCTGCCTTTTTGGACTATTGCTCGTTATAAGGATTATTCCCTGTCGCACGTTATGGATTATGTTCGCTGTTGATCGACCCACGCCTGCCTCACGGACTTCTATTGTGCCTAGCCTCAACATACCTGTTTGCTGTGATTTTGACCCCGCCTGTCTGACCATGTCTTTGCTTCGTCCATTAAATAAAAGCTTGCAATTGGATCCACTCACCTCACGTTACACACAGACATTCACAGGTTCATTTTAAGAGGTATTAGCAAAACAACAAAGCTACTGCTTTTCACTGAACTGTAATTACCCATTATACATTGTGATATAGCCTGGTTCGTTGGTCTGTTGGATCAGATTGCCTTCTCACTACAACCGAACCACTCCAGAGTTTAATTTCAATCAAGCCGAAATCACCTCGTTCAGGCGATCTCGGACCGATTGTTTGGCATGGATCCGAGCGTGATTGCCATGTTTACATATGCCCGAATGAACTGAGCTAAGGGGGAAGCGCTAGGTTCCGAAACAAAGTGCCAGGTGTGAAAGCAGCCTAAGTGAACTGGGTTTGATGAGATGATTCACCTTGTGACTGGCTGAATGTCAGTTCACTCAAATCTAAGTAAAGTGTGAGGAAATTGCTCCAACCAGTTTGACCAACCAGTTAGACAAAGACTAGGTTATTAAATCAACCAAGCACCATAATCCTAGCAATGTTTAATATACATTTGATTATTATTGCTAAATATTAAATTATTATTGATTTTTATTAAAGTGTAGATCCATCTTTGTCAAAAGAATTTCTAGGTGCAGTTCCCTCTCAGACAATTAGATTACACATAGCATTTTCATCAGTCAGTCATGGCTGATGGTTGATAATCTTTGACAGCTTGCTGAAAAAACAAATTCAACCCACATGTGGGAATGTTTACTACTAGATATGGACCTTACTTTTAAAAAGGCTGTCATGATCACCAGTCAAATAGAAACTGCAGTGGCCGAGGCAAAAGTGATGAGCAAACCAGCAGACAACACAGTACAAGTTATCCAACAATCACAATATCAGCACAGCAAACTCAGCCACGAAACAGGGAAGAATGCACAGACATTATGAGGAGCATAATAAGCCGTGAGCACCCATATCCCAAGGGAAAACATGCTACAAGTTTTAACGGTCTGGGTGTTGGTCCCTTTAAGACTCGGGTTTCCCTGCCTCTGCACTTGTGTGTATATGCTGGAAAAACACAGTGTGTTATCTGTCGTTGTTGCACCATTTCCTTCAGTAATAATACACAAGTTGAGGGTGACCTGCCTCGTGTGGTTCTTTTCCTGATGCACCATAGGTTACAAGTGGTGCCCGAACAAAATCCCTGGTTAATTGTGAATATATTGTGTAATTATAGTGATCGGCCAATGCTCTGATCATTGGTGGATGATGCCGCAAAAACGGACTGTTTGCATCTGGAACTTTGTTTTCATTTGCATCTCACAGATAGAGACCGTATGACTTGGAACCAGTGCGTTCGTGGGTACTACGGTTTAGTTTGGATTGTTGCATTTCTCATTGACTTTGATCATTGTTCGTGAGTGGATTTCAAGTTTGAAGAAACTTTTTTTGACACAGGCAAGTGTAAGATGCGTGTTTCTTCGGCAGAAGAAGAGGACATAAACAGCATAAACTGATCATTTGGAAGGTACAGAACCCTGAGAGGTGATATTGTGGACATTTCTGTTAAGTATAAGAGATTATTGTCACATTGGGATATTTGGGACTGTGTAATTTCTAAACTTGTTTTTCTTACACTGACATGTGTTTGTTTGAGTGACTAATCTAACAGACCTTTAGGGAAAGTGATATTTTACTGATTCTCAAATTAGGTACTAAAGTGTTTACTGTTGTGCAAGCACACTGGGTTGGGGAAATGGCAAAAAGTAGAGACTTCAACTGTAAAGAAATTATAAATTTTGAGCCTGAGCCCTGTGATGAACCTCAGTCACGTCGGACCAGCCTAGAAAAACAGGTGCATACATTGAGACAGGAGGTGAAGCTGCTCACTGACTGTCTTCATGATTTATTGAACCTTCAGAGGGATATGCTTGACCAAATTGTATCTGAACCTTCGTCTAGTACTGCAAAGGGTGCAAAACAGTGAGGGAACCCCGTTTTTACATCAACACCTGATCACCCGCATGTTTCTATGGAAATGCATCCTCCAGGGGGGAACTGGTGTGAGTGCTCATAATCAGAATAATTCTGGTTTTAACACAGAGCCCCAAGGGGGGTTTCTTGTGTTAGTGCTCTGCCAACGTTCTCCTGTGGGTTTCATGTTACAGGTGGGGATTTTCGTCTTTTGCTAATCCACTATTTTAAGTAGCACTTATAGAGTACTCACATCTCTCATTAGGCATTCCAATCTTGAGCCACCCATGTTCTGCGAATGTGGCAGGACCAACCCTGAGGAATAGTTGGCTGCAGTGAATGGTTACAGGGTGCAGATGGGTATGACAGACACATAGATCCTTAATGAGATTCAACATTTTCTGGCGGTTGAGCCTGCTTGCTGGTTTCAGGTTCTTCGGCCACATATTGTAACGTGGGATCAATTTGCGGATTTGTTTCGGAAGGTTTTCTTGCCGTCAGATAATCAGGAGCAAATTTGGAAAGGCATTCTTGGTTGCTTTCAATCAGTGGATGAACCTCTCCCGATGTTTGTGAGTTCAGGAAGCTTAAGGCTCCTCCACCTAAAGCAGAGCAAATTGAAGTGATTTGTAAGCACGCACTAGAAAAATATGCTGTTGCTCTATACAGGGCCAAAATTTCTACAGTGGGTGACCTATTTTTTCGGGCGCTTCATTGTCCGCAAGAGTTGATATATTGAGGGTCACCCATGACACTTGACCTGACCTTACACCTTGGATGCCCCCCCCCCCTTCAGATTGGCAGATGCAGATGTGAACCTTTGGGAAGTACATGGCTCACATTTTGGTTTCAAGGGCATCATTGTTCTCCCCACCCTAAAGGTCCCACTCATATTGGGGATGTATTTCATGCTTTGAGTCTCAATCAACATCCATGTTCCTAGCAGAACGATAACCACCGGTAGCGTGGATTTGGATGGTATAATAGTGTGTTAGTGTGTTTGATGGGCCAATTTTAGCCAGGCTACAGACCTCTCAAACAAAGGTAGAACTGTAAACCAGTGGCTCACCTTTGACTGACAAGGAGTGCAGCTTAGAGAGCTGCTGACGAGTTTTGATGATTTGTTTGACAGCAAATTAGGTCATACTACATTGGCTGAGATTTCAGTTGACACTGGCTCTGAAAAACCTTTCAATTTACCCCCCTACCGTGCCTCACCGGCAAAAAGAAAGTTGATTGAAGAGCAGATTGCTACAATGCTGGATGAGGGTATAATTGAGCCTGTGCCAGGGCCATGGGCATCACTTGTGGTTATTGTGCCTAAGTTGTCAGGCGAATGGAGATTCTGTGTTGACTATCAAGCTATAAATAATGTCACTGTTCAAGATAGTCATCCTATGCCTCGAATTGATGATTCGTTGGATTTTTTGTCAAGGGGAAAGTTCATCAGCACAATCTATCTTGCCATGGGGTATTGGCAAGTGGGTGTTGAGGAGAGCTCACGTCTCAAGACAGCCTTCACTTCCCATTGTGGTCTTTTTCAATTCAGAGTCATGCCATTTGGCTTATGCAATGCACCACCTGTTTTCCAACGGCTCGTGAACTCTGTCTTGGCTGGGCTGATATACAAGAGTTGTGCCGTATACCTAGACAACATTGTGGTTGTGTCCCCAACATACGAACAGCACTTTATTGACCTACGTGAAGTGGTTAGCCACTTACAGTTGGCTGGGCTGACTGTGAAGCTGGGCAAGTATCAGTTTTGCTGGCAGGAATTTAAATTCCTTGGATACAAAGTGACACCGGGTGGCATCTTACCTGATGTTGATGAAGTACAGGCAGTGTCTGAGTTCACCATCCCAAAGAGTGTCAAACAGGTGAGACAATTTTTGGGGTTAAGCAGCTATGATCACCGGTTCATTAAGAATTACATGAAGCTTGCAGAGCCTTTGTGTGCACTGACACGAGATGTAGCACCCTTTGTGTGGGATGATTCTTGTCAAAAGGCGATGGATGACCTAAAGTCATGTTTGACCTCTTCACCTGGTTCCCTGACTTTGGGAAGGCATTTTATATCCACACCGATGCATGTGATGCAGGGTTGGGTGCAGCACTTATGCAGCAAGATGAGAAAGGACGAGAGATGGTTGTGGTGTATGCTAAGTCGGACTCTAAATAAGGCAGAGAAACTATACTCATACTTAAACCATGTACACCCTTTGGATGTGTTGCTTGATATTTGCACACACTCAAAGCGTGATCACAGAACGCGCCTCTCAGTCAGTGTGTGAATACAGAGTTCTCTTAGCTTTTAATAGGTTCTGTTATTGCTACACACATGCTCGTATTGGAGACTATTCATGTAAATGAAGTCGGTTTTGTTTTAAGTAAACCTGAACAGCTGGTAGAAATACTGATGCATCAAAATATTTGATCTGTGCGTCAGATCTTAAAGCGACAGCAGCGTAAACCTGCAGCTGCCGACCGCATCATAAATATTAATCAAACAACAAAAGAAAAAGAGAAAATCACTCACTGTTCTTGACTGAATCACTTATTAACTGTAATAAGAATTATCTTTAATGTATACAGTGAAGATTTGGCAGTTTTTATTTTTAACATTTATTACTTCATGAAATATCTGTTGTCTATTTCTGTAATAGTCTTTATATAGACCTACATAAAAAATGTAGATTAATATATGTATTAATACTTTTGCTTGTAAGTAATACTTGGAGTTACTTGCCTTGAGCTTGAGAATGTTTTACTTACATTAGTTGATTAGTTTTTTCTGTATTGAAATTATTATTATTATTATTTAAACATTGTGGCAGTTTCTAGCTTGAAAGAAAAATAATTTTCTAAACATCTTTGCAGCAATAGTTTTTATGGGTCCAAAACCATCTTGGGTGTGCATGATTTTATATCTAATCTAATGGCCCATCATCAATTATTCCTTATATAATGTAATTTATTGTAATTAATGTAACTATAAATGCATTCAAAAATAAAACAGGTCTGAGTTTGCTGTGACTTATGGAAAGTATAGGTAGGGTTTTATACACACTGTGTGTACCATTGTAAAGACTAGGTTTCTCCCTCACAACCTCATTTTCATTCAAGAAAAAAAAAGTCATATACAAACCAAAACACACACACAGCCACAATCAGAAATAAAAGAGGTGCATTTTCTGCTCTTAACGGGGTCATCGGATGCCCATTTTCAACAAGTTGATATGATTCTTTAGGGTCTTAATAAAAAGTCTCTAATATACTTTGATTAAAAATTCTCAATGGTTTTGTAAAACAACACCCTTTTTACCTTGTCAAAATGAGCTCAGCAAAAATCATCTCATTCTAAGGGGTTGTTCCTTTAAATGCAAATGAGCTCTGCTCACCCCGCCCCTCTCTTCTCTCTCTGGAAAGACGATATTGTCTACATTAGCCGCGTTTAGCTGCTAAACTTCATAACTACCATGTTATAAGGAAAGGTGATCGCAAAGATTCATAAAAAAAAACCTTATACTCACTTCTGCTGTAAGTGAAGCTGGATCACGGATGATTTGCGTGAACATAGACGGATATATGTAGATCAGGAGGTGCATTAATCTACTGCATCTTTAGCGGCTCAGATGTCGGGAGTAAATGACGACCACTATGTTCATTATTACATCCAGCAACACAACACCTCAATCGCTCAATCGGAGATATTCTAGTCTAACTTACATCCCTGCTCCAATATCGAAGTGGGCGGACTGTGATAGCTGATCTGAGGTAAAACGCTCATGTCAATCAACTATGGTGGGAGTGGCCTCTGTCATGTGATGCCACAACGACAGGCATCTGAGAATGGCTCAATTTGAAAAAGGGTTATAATTTTTTTTTTACAGATTAATTAAAAACCACTGCATGGATTTTTATCATTTTAGGGTAGATTTGTACATACACTGCCAACACACATTAATGACAGACAGCATGAAAAAGTGAACTTAGCATCCGATGACCCCTTTAAGATCCCATTCACCAAGATACCTACTCCTTTACCCCCACCCTTGAATTTATACCTTTACTACATTGATGAATAAAGTTGTCAGACCTCTGTGTGCCATTTGGGCTGTTTGTGTGTGTTATCCCGGTTGTGTCCTTTTATGGTCTTGCTGTTCCTGTTCTCGTTTGTGATGTCATTATTTTATCATTCCCACCTGTCCTGTTCTGATTGGTTGTTTAGTGTATTTAAGGTTGGTTGTCCCCTTAGTGTCCTGTCGGTGATTATATTGTCATTCTGTTTATGGTCGTCGCTGTTTCTGGCTCCCTACTGTTTTCCCTGAGTTTGTTTTTCATGTTCACCTTGGATTATAGCAATAAACTGCACCTATTGGATTTCCGCTCTTCTCCTGTTCATTTCCACACACACGACGACGGATATCGTGACAGAATCACCGACCCTAAGAAAATGAACGCTGAGGAAGCCCTGACTCGTTTGCGACAAGGCGGCCGGAGTTTGGAGCGGTATGTAGGGGATTTCCTCGAACTAGCTAATCAGCTAAGCTGGCACGACGCGGCTTTGGGCTTTATGTTTCAGATGGGGTTGGACGAAGACATGATTCGTTGCGATCTTCCTGTTTGTAATTATGCCCTGATCGAACTGATTAATGTGGTTCTCTATTTAAATGGATCTGATTTTGAGGTCGAAGAGTGCCGCATGTCGAATCGTCCAACTCCCTCTGAAGCACGCCGCGTCGTGTCAAACAACAACACCTCAGGAATCCCCGCATGCCGCGCCAATGGTTCGGTTCGCCAGCCCCGTCGCAAACAAACCCCCCTGATCCAAGGCTCCATTGGCTTCCTCAGTCCAGAACCCGCGCCCAGCATTCGGGCACCGCCTCCCGCGGTCAGCACTCGGACGCCCTCTGTGGTCTTAAAGACCCACCTGTTACACTCTCCTCTAATGACTGTATGGGCAGCTAAAATAGCGCTCAAGCGCGTTACGGCTGCTACTCCTGTGTCCAGTCAAGTTTCAGCTGCATCTCCGGTGTCAAGTAGGACTGCAGCTGTTTCGGCTGAGTCAAGTCAAGCGGCTGAGTCAAGTCAAGTTCCCAAGTTAAGTCAAGCTGCAGCTACGCTTCCCGAGTCTGCACGCAAGACGGCTGCCACGCCAGAGTCTGCACGCAAGATGGCTGCCACGCCAGAGTCTGCACGCAAGATGGCTGCCACGCCAGAGTCTGCGGCTTCTGAGTCAAGTCAAGTTGCAGCTGAGGTTCCTGTGTCAAGTCAAGCTGCTGCTGTCATTCCAGAGTCAATTAAGATGCCAGCTGCTGTAAGTGAGTCAAGTCAAGCTGCAGCCGCGTCTCCTGAGTCCGGTCAAGTCTCAGCTGTGTCTACTGAGTCAAGTCAAGTTACAACTATGTTTCCTGAATCTAGTCAAATTGCAGCTGCGTGTGCAGAGTCACGTCAAGTTGTGGACACGTCTCCTGAGTCAAGTCAAGTTGCAGCTACATCTCCTGAGTTAAGTCAAGCTTCAGATACGGCTTTGGAATCAAGTCAAGTTTTGGCTACGTCTACTAAGTCTAGTCAAGTGACGTCTGCATCCCCCGAGTCTAAGCTAGTTGTAGCTGTGCTTTCCGAGTCCAGTCAAGCTTCCGAGTCAAGTCAAGCCAAAGCTGTCGTTCC
Source organism: Labeo rohita (assembly GCF_022985175.1). Taxonomy (NCBI): domain Eukaryota; kingdom Metazoa; phylum Chordata; class Actinopteri; order Cypriniformes; family Cyprinidae; genus Labeo; species Labeo rohita. The sequence continues at coordinate 29,978,087 of NC_066893.1, forward strand.
TGAATCAAGTAAAGTCACAGCTGTTCCCCATGAGTCAAGCCAAGTTGTTGCATGTGTTCCTGAGTCAAGTCACGTCACGGCTACATCTCCTGAGTCAAGTCACGTCACGGCTGAGTCAAGTCACGTCACGGCCACATCTCCTGAGTCAAGTCAAGTTCCTGGTGCGTCTCCTGAGCCAAGACAAGTTCCAGAGCACACATCAGAGCCCGAGCTGCCACCAGCACGCACATCAGAGCCCGAGCTCTCTTCACTGTGCTCTCCAGAGGCAGTGCTCTCGTCTAGTCTCAAGTCAGCTACAAAGACCTCGTTCGTTGGAGAAGCCGCGCCAATGCCTCCTGAGGTGTCAGCCCAGGCTGTAGAGCTTCATAGGGAGGCGGCGTTGTCTGTAGAACTCTCTGCTTCTCCCTTTTCTCTGTCCACCTCCTCTATCCCTGCTCTACCCAGGTCCCTGTCGGTGACGCTGTTGCCCGCTCTGCCTTGGAAAGCTCCAGCTCGCCCTCCAGAGCCGGAGCTCTGTCCAGCTCGCCCTCCAGTGCCGGAGCTCTGTCCAGCTCGCCCCCCAGAGTCGGCTCCTCCTCCTGAGTCTGCGCGCCCTCCTGAGTCTGCGCGCCCTCCTGAGTCGGCTCCTCCGTCAGAGCGCCCTCCTGAGTCGGCTCCTCCGTCAGCGCGCTCCCCTGCGCGCGCTCCTCCTCCAGCGCGCCCTCCAGAGTCTGTCTCCCGGTTGTGTCATTTTATGTTCTTCCTGTTCCTGTTCTCGTTTGTGATGTCATTATTTTATCATTCCCACCTGTCCTGTTCTGATTGGTTGTTTAGTGTATTTAAGGTTGGTTGTCCCCTTAGTGTCCTGTCGGTGATTATATTGTCATTCTGTTTATGGTCGTCGCTGTTTCTGGCTCCCTACTGTTTTCCCTGAGTTTGTTTTTCATGTTCACCTTGGATTATAGCAATAAACTGCACCTATTGGATTTCCACTCTTCTCCTGTTCATTTCCACACACACGACGACGGATATCGTGACAAAAGTCAAGTCCCACCCTATAATTTATAACATTCTAAAACCTGTTTCACTCCAAAATATGTCACATTACATAGATCAGCCATAACTTCTGTTGCATGACTTTAAGTTTGCTAAGCAGTGCATGGATATTGTGAAATCAAAATAGCAAGATCCAATAGAGGTTTGCTTTTCTTACATTTCAACTGACATTGCATTTTTCTAGTTGTAAAGGTTAAAAACAGGGGTGCCAAACTCAGTCCTGGTCCTTGGTTTAGCTCCAACTTGCCTCAACACACCTGCCAGGGGGTTTCTAGTATGCCTAGTATAAGCTTGATTAGCTGGTTCAGGTGTGTTTAATTGGGGCTGGATCTAAAATCTGTAGGACACCTCCCTCCAGGACAGAGTTTGGGCACCCCTGGGTTAAAACAATGTTAAGATACTGACAAACAGTAGTGTTTCCTTGGACTCAGACGGAATTGACTCGGACTCGGCATTTTGGGACTCGGACTTGAGTCCGACTCGGCCCATTTTGGACTCGGACTCGATTGGTTAAAGACTCGGACTCGACTCGGACTCGACTTTGGTGGACTCGAACCCAACACTAGTCTTAAATTTGGGGACGGAAAGACAAAAATCGTGTTATGGATTAAATGTGCTAGTTGTTGAAGCGCGCCACACGGACCGTTTATCCGCTCAGATCACAGTTCAAACAGCAGCGGAGCGCAAGTTTACTAGAGCAGATGCATTTACTCGCGAGCACTAAACAGCGCTGTGAGATCCAGAGTGAAGAGCTTGAATTTGGTGAAGAACACAATGATATGGGGATTTAAACAGATGAAACAGCAATGACAAACAGGAGAAACACTGTGCGCAACGATAGTCAGAATCATTTAATATGGATTATTATTACTGTAACACTGAATGCACTATGGTATTGCGGCAGAATTGAACTGTGTCAAACATATTGAACTGTGTTGTATTATTATGTAGACATGTATTAAATCTATTAAAGGAGTAATGGAATATAATTACAGTATTTTATGATTAATAGTGTTTGTGCATTTATACTAAGACCACTGTTCTTCATACAAATACCTAAAAGCCATGTAGTTCATTTTTATACCATGGTATTGAGGTGAATAATTATTATTATTTTTATTTCATCATATAAAAACAAGGTTGTTACAATTTTTACAGATGTTACTGTTTTTGATAACGAACATTATCTGAGCTGTATCAGGATATCAGTTTAATATATTACTAGACATCTTACTTATTCCATATGAATTCTATTTCTGCAGGTCTTTAAAAAAGTAACAAAATGCCTTACATTTGAATTTAAAAAACCCTGCATAAAATGTCTTCCTTGATATTTGTATTTTGCAGAGGAAAGACTGCATAGGGCTCAGAGGTTGAAAGGGGCCCAGAATGGGGGCTCAGAAAACTCAGTGGAAGGACACAGTATATTCTGACCAGGGGTGGTTCTAAAACCTTTTTTCAGACTGTCATCAACTTTTTTGTTTGTTCAATTTGCACAATGAACATGGGTTGGATTTCTTACTTTTGATTTCTGAAAGTACACCAAATGAATGAATTTCACTTTAAAATGTATAAAATTTTCTCCTTGGGGGGCATGCCCCCAGACCCCCCTATAGGGACATACATCCACCCACCATTTTATATGTGTCAGTATAGAGAATCTCTGAATTTATTGTATTGAAAATGTCATTAATTTAATTAACTAACTTATTGCTTTAGGTATTTGTGTATATTTACTGAACAAGGAAATATCTTGGTAAGCAGTTTGACAACATTGTAGTAAATATTTTTGGTGAATCAAATAATCATGCTTATTAAGATACCAGCAGATATGATAATACAGCACAAATTGGTGCATGAGTAGTCACCAAAATGAAGTATTTGAACCTCATAGTTAAAAACAAAATGGGTTGGAACTGAAAAAGTTCCACTTTTTGGAATGAGGTCACTAGGCTGGCTACGGGCCTGCATATCCAACCACTACTTGAATTAAGCAACAGACAGCAAATACGGCAGTTTCAGCTGGATGATTCCGAAACTGGTACGCTGCTCCGTAAATTGGAGACTGTAGAGACTATTGAGAACAATGATTATTTTGACGGCCGTTACACGGTGCAAGACGGACCGTAGTACTACAAAGATGTGAACATCCAGTGTGGTTTGCACCCATGGGAAGATTTAAAGTTAATCAATATGGAGATCTATCCTAGAGTATTATCATGATCACCCTACGGTGCGGCATCTTTGTATAAAAAAAAAACCCTTGCGAGGCTCAGGCTTAGATTTTTTTGGCCTAAAATAAGATGTGCGCAAGTATGTATCTATCTGCACAGTTTGCCAGCTCACCAAACCATCCCAACTGAAACCAGAGGGCTTGTTGTTCCCTGTGCATGCCACTGAACCCTTGGAGTACCTTGGGGTTGATTTTGTGGGGCTGCTACCACGTACTGCCCCTGGAAACCAGTACATCTTGGTTTTTGTACACTATTTCAGTTAGTGGGTAGAGGCTAGTGCTGTTAGAGAAGCCAGTGCACAAGTTGCCACGAGCAAATTTGTGGTTGACATTTTTGCACGACATGAAGCTCCTAGGCACCTTATTTCTCATAGAGGGGCCCCATTTGTGAGTGCGTTGTTCAATAAAGTAGTTGAGACTGTGGGGTTTAATCATAGGCTGACTATGGCTTACCACCACAAAACCAACGTTACAGAACGAGTCAACAGAACAGACTGCCATCAGAGCCTAAGTGGGTGATAAGCATACATCTTGGGACAGATATATCCCACAGATTTATTTTGCTTTGAGGACAGCACCCCATGAAAGCATAGGATTTAGCCCTGCATGGATGCTTTATGGGCATAAGTTGGCAACCCCACTGGATCACCTCATTCAACCGCCTACTGACTATATCGACGACCCTATGCTTAGTTGGCCCGATGTTATGAAAAACACGTTATTCATGACTCATGATCATGCAAGGGTATCCCTAGAAGCTAACCATGAGAAACAGAAGCATCACTACGATTTGCGTCGAAGGCCAGTTGAATATGCCCCTGGAGACTTAGTGTGCTTGAAAGGCAGCCATTTAAGGAGGGCCATGGCAAACAGGCCTTGTGAAGTATTGTTTTGCCTGTGCGGGCTCTACCAAGCGTTTTCCTTGTTTCTTTGCATTATTTCCATGGTCATTGTTTCATTGTTCTTGTTTTTGCCATTGTTCTTGTCATAGTTTCATAGCCTTGTTTCATTGCCTTGTTTATTTTGATACTTTGGACTGCTCTCTGGTATTTTGACCTTCTACCTCTTTATTGAATTACGCTTTTGTCTTGCTCTGGATGTTACTGTTTGCTGGTGTCTGACCCTGCCTGTGTTGACCACGATCTGTACAATAAAGCTCGCACTTGGATCTATCCATGCTTTTGTCAAGTCCTGTTACAGTCTTATTAAAAAAAAATATCATGCATTAAAGTAATCTGTATGAAACCAATGTCCAGTCTTTCTCATCAGACCTAATTATTTTTTAATTTAATCACACCCACAAAGTACTTTTGCTTTGATATTATAATCATCCATGTGGTGGCGCACGCGGCGTACCACCCACATCAATGTAAACAAAGCAGCCAGACTTGCATCTTGTTGCTGGATGAAGACATGCTGTGAGGAGTAAGACTTATATTTCCCTCAGAGGAAGAGCGTGATGCGATGCACGGCGAGATCCACCAAAGGAGTAAGTCTTTCTTTTATTAGCCTACTTACGTTGTTGTGTTACTGTGACATAACTTGTACACATTATAGTAGTTAGACTTTTTCCAAACTGTAAGTCCTGACTACATATGTAATCAAGTGCAACGTTATGAAGTATGTTTCATTTCATTGCATCAAAATGTTTCACGACGCCAGGATGTTTTAAATGTTCTATAAAATAAAAATGAAGCGATATAAAAGTTATAGTGTTTACAGTGTTACACTGAATGATAGATTCTAGGACTGTTTAGACAAAACTGCTGTCATATACTCTGTTCACGAATAGATGTGTATGACGTGCTTAATAATAATAAAAAAAATTTCCAGACATAAAATGGTTTTGTATTGTATAATACATACAAAGAATGCTTGTGTTTATGACTATAAAATCATATTTATTTATTGTATAACAATAGGATATGAAAGTAGTATTAGTTTATAATTAATACTCTGTTTGTGAATGGATGTTTAACATGCTAAACAATAATAATTAGTTTCTCAGATATAAAATATCAATTTTTTATTATAGTATAAGGCATGTGTGAGTCTATGACTACAAAATCATACTATATGTATATATTACAGATGCTCCTAATATTAACATGCTCACATGAAGAGTGCTGTACCAACATCAGATGTTCAACTACACTGATATTTTATGGTAAAGTTCCTGGACTACTGATGATGAGTTTTGTTTCTTGAATCCATAGAAAGAAGCAGCAATCACTTACATATCAGGTATAATTTACTTATTTCACTTGTTGAACAGAATTCAGAAAACAGTTTTCAGGAATGACACAAAGTCTGTTCACATCTCTGTACATGTAATATCAGTGTGGTCAATAATGTGCTTTTGACCTCTATTATTTATGTTTTGATTATACTGTGTTGTAAAGAAAATGCAAATAATCTAAAATTCTTTGAATCTTCTCACTTTGTTTCTACCTCACAGTCACAGTCTCATTGATGGGCCATTAGGGGAGGGCCTTTTGTCTCTCAGGTGTGAATAACTAAATATTCATGACCGTTGTCACTCTCTCGCATATTCCCTTTTGATCACAAAACATGTCTTAGAAAATTTATATCAATATATTGTTTTCTGTAAACGAGTGATCAAGACTTTAAATCAATATATTGATTTAAATTTTCTAAGACATGTTTTGTGATTGAAAAAGAATATGCGAGGGAGTGACAACAGCCATTAATATAGAGATTCACACCTGAGAGACAAAAGGCCCTCCTCTAATGGCCCATAGTTTGGAAAAAATCTAACTACTTTAATGTGTACAAGTTATATCACAGTAACACAACAATTAACCTAAGTAGGCTAATAAAAGAAAGACTTACTCTTTTGGTGGATCTCGCTGTGCGTCGCATTGCGTTCTTCCTCTGAGGGAAATATAAAACTTATTCCTCACAGCGGGCCTTCTTCCAGCAACAAGATGCAAGTAGCCGAGATAAACAATGAAGTCAAGGCTCGCTGCTTTGTTTATGCTGATGTAAGCGGTATGCTGCTTGCACCTCCACATGGCTGATTATAATAACAAAAGTGTTAGCTCATGGGTGTGATCAAATTAAAAATAATTTAACTTAAAAATAATATAACATTCAAAATATAATATTCCTTTAAAAGTAGACATGTCAGGCTTTCTGTAGATATATCTCTCATGTCTCTGTGTGAAGAGTTTTAGTTCATTTTAGTGATGCATTTCTCAATGATAATCACAGAGAATAACGCAGCAGACCTGTTTGGATGCTTTATTTCACAAAACCACAGAATGTGTGTTGTTGTTATTATGAGTGTACACAAATAAAAGTAGATTCCTTACAGATTCGATTGATGTATTGCTCTTATCTGTACGATTAAAAATGACAGAGTATTTGAAGTTCTTTTTGGCGTTATCAGAAAAACTGCCACAAACCACGCCAGCGTGTTTTCCGACCCCAGAGGGTTAATGTAGAAAGCTCTCCTTGCAATGCAAGCAAGATAATATGTATTGTTATATGTATCAGCACATGTGGAACCACACAGAGTGTATATTTAATGCTGGATACAGGCTCAGCTGTATCAATTCCAATGTCATTGTGAACTCAGTATTGTCCTACCTCTACTCTCATGGAAGCAAAGCTGAATTTAGTGAATTAGTGAACTGTAGGAAATGTTTGCAGAACTGAGGGGATCAACTGTCTTTTCAACCTTGCATCTGTAGAATCACCAAGTCCTACTCCATGATTATAGTGGTAGCCTCACTTCATTCATTACACATGACTACGACTGTACTTAAGGAACTTACAGGTGTTCAGTGCTGTCTGGATGTTTGTTTCAGAAAAGACCTCTGAGAATCATGACAGGAACTTAGACGCAACACTTTAGGGTCTGGAAGCAGATGATTTTGTAGTAAGGGGCACACACAGACTTGTAATACCAGAGACCTTTCATGCACAGTTCATTGCCTTGGCTCACGATACTCACCAAGGCATAGTTTGAACCAAGCAAAGACTCAGAGAACTGTACTGGTGGCTGGGTGTGGTTGCCCAAGTTGAGACAGCCATCAAATCATGTATTACATGTCAGTCTCATGACAAAACAGTGGTCATTCACACACCGCTGCTCCAGAGATCACTTTCATGCCTCAGCTAACTTCTTTAGCGGTCATTCAATTTCTGTCAATGATTTTCAGCCGTGAAGGTGACCCGCAGGAACTCATCTCGGCTTTCAGTTCATGTCATGTGAGTTTGAGATGTTTCTGCGAAACCGAGGCATTATGCATCAGATTTCTTCTGTGTGCTATCCTCGTGCTAATGGAGTTCAATGGTTTAACCATACTCTGAAGCACACTTTACTAAATGCTTCCCTGGAGAGCAAGGATTGGAAGGAATTCACAAGGGAATTCTTACAAGTTCGACTACTCATCATGCATCTGCTGAACTGCTAAATGCAAGACAAATGCATGCTAAACTACACATCTCAGGATTACAGATACAGCAACATCTTCATCCACCAAGAATGCAGAATATTGTGGATCAAGTGAAATATGTGCAGCAAAGATCCAAAACATACACTGATTGCAAACGTGGAGAGAAGGAAGTGTCATTCCACCAAGGATCTTTTGTTTGAGAGAAGTGGCCAGATTGAAAGTTGAAATCGACATTTTCCAAATCATTGAAAGTTCTGGGAAAAATCAGACCTTACACTTAGAAACTGTCTGACAGATGTACTTGGAATGCTTTTGCATCTCACGCCTGTCTCTTGTGGAAAAGCGGAGAGTGGAATACAGAACTGGCTAACTTTGATTATGACTGTACAATGCAACCCGTATCAGTGGCTCAGCCTGAAAGACAGGTTAAGGTGAGATGAGCACCAAAACTAGACATTGTTCATTGATGTCACATAAATAGTATTTTACGTGGGTTGGTGATGTTCTATAATGGATATAGAGTAAAGTGATGTTCTATAATAAATGTTATGCATTTGTTGAATTCAGGGGAGATGTTAAAGACACGTTTGACATGTTGGTACAATTCTGTTGAAACATTGGTACTACTATACTACTATGTGTTCCCTGGGAAAAAAAATGTTAAGTGGAAAAGCATAACATAAGTGGAGATATAATTGTTTAAAAGAGAGCAAGATGTGGTATTGCCAACTTTCCTGTGGGTGGCACTAGTGGGATGTTCTAGTAATCTAAGGGCTGACGAAAAAGAGAACAGATTTGGAAGTAAGGATGAGTTCATAAGTTACCTGTGTCTTGTGTGTGTCTATAATAAGACATAACAGGGCCACAGAGAGATATGTGAGTGCACAGGACTCTATTTATGCATGCACACAGCATGTATCTGACAGCAAAGGAAATCTGTATGCGAGTGGTGAGATTCGCGCTCACGCATTATATAAATTTTTTTTCTCACTACAATAATGCTGTAACAGAGTGAATGAAACGAGAGGCGAGCGGATCCATCTGCGAGCTTTTATTGATATTTCCAGACAAAGACATGGTCGTACAGGCAGGGTCGAGACGGGAGCAGACAGGTATATCACAGGCAGTGGAAGAGAGCGTAATCCAAATAAACAAGAGCAATAGTCCGAAAAGGCAGGTGGCGTACGGTCGAAAAACGGGATGGGCCAGGCAAGAGAACTAAACACTGGGAGACAAGGAAACTAGGAGAACATTAATACTGGGAATACAACAATAACAACAATCCGTGGTTTGCAAGTGGAAAGACTGGGGCTTTTATAGCGCCGCTGATTGGTCGAGGGGGAAGTGCAATGGCTGATGGGGATTGTAGTCTGGGGTGTGGTGCAACAGTCTGTGTGTGACAGGGTGAGAGTGACATCTGGTGGTGAGCGGACAGCGGGACACCGACCAGATTCGTGACATAGCCCCCCCCCCCCAGGAGCGGCTTCCAGGCGCTCCAACAGAATAACAGTCCAGGGGAGCAGTGGGGCGGGAGTGAGACAGGGCGAGGGCTGGAGGGCCAGGTCCCTGCGGAGGACCCGGTGATTGAGGCAGGACCGGCAGAGCAGGAACCCTCCAGGGCGGAGCTGGAGGCGGAGCAGGTCGACGCAAGAGCCCTCCAGGGCGGAGCCGGAGGCAGAGCTTGAGGTGCGGGCGCCCTCCAGGGTGGAGCAGGAGGCGCAGAAGCCCTCCGAGGCAGAACAGGAGGCGGAGCGGCCCTCCAGGGCGGAACAGGAGGCAGAGCAGGAGGTGCCGCAGCCCTCCGGGGCGGAACGGGAGGCGCCGCAGCCCTCCGGGGTGGAACAGGAGGCGCCGCAGCCCTCCGGGGCGGAACAGGAGGCGCAGCAGCCCTCTAGGCGGAACAGGAGGCAGAGCAGGAGGTGCTGGGGCCCTCCAGGGCGGAGCTGGAGGTGCCAGGGCCCTCCAGGGCTGAGCAGGAACCCGCATCATGGACTGGGACCTGGGGAGAACAGGGACAGAGGAGGCAGACAGAATAAGGGGAGAAGCAGAGAGAGCACAGGTTAACGCCGCCTCCCTAGGAGGTTCTACGGCGAGTGCCGATACCTCAGGAGGCATGGGCGCAGCTTCTCCAACGGAAGAGGCCTCTGGAGCGGACTGGAGACCAGACGGGGCCTCTGGAGCAGGCCTGTGATCAGACGGGAGTTCTGGAGCAGGCTTGTGATCAGACGGGAGCTCTGGAGCAGGCTTGTGATCAGACGGGAGCTCTGGAGCAGGCTTGTGATCAGATGGGAGCTCTGGAGCAGGCTTGTGATCAGACGTGACCTCAGGGGCAGACTTGTGAACAGACGTGACCTCAGGAGCTGACTCGGGAACAGGCGTGACCTCAGGAGCTGAGTGTGCAGCCCACACACACCAGAAGGCCACCGCCATTATAGGAAGAGCAGCGGCAGGTGACAGGACATCATTAAAGGTGGGTTCTGACAATGTTGATGGTACTAGGATGTTTGAAGATCGCCCTGACACTAGTGGTGGGTCCACCACGCTGGCCTTCATGACTGGCCGTGCCCTTGGGGTGTTGGATGAGTAGTGACTTGACTCTGGGCCGTCAGACGAGACCTGGTGAGCCTCTGGACAGATAGACGAGACGTGACGGGGCTCTGGAAGGTCAGATGAGACGTGACTTGGCTCTGAAACAACAGCAATACCTTGACTTGGCTCAATAAGTGCTGCTGTGACTTGACCTGTCACGTGAAGTCCAGCGATGATTTGACTTGGCCTATGAGGATCAACGGTGACTTGACCAGGTTCATGGTGATTGGCTGAGGCCTGACTTGGCTTGTGAAGATCAGTAGTGAACTGACTTGACTCATGGAGATCAGCGGTGACTTGAACTGGCTTGTGAGGATCAATGACTTTACTTGACTCAGGAACCATGGCTGTGACTTTGGTTGACTCAGGAGGAGCGGCCCTGACTTCACTTGGCTTGTGAGGGTTAACAATGACTTTACTTGGCTCAGGAACGACAGCCTTGACGTTGCTTGACGCAGGTACGACAGCCTTGACGTTGCTTGACGCAGGTACGACGGACTTGGAGACTTGACTGGACTTGGAGGCTTGACTGGACTTGGAGGCTTGACTGGACTTGGAGGCTTGACTGGACTTGGAGGCTACAGCGGTACCTGACTTGACTCCGGAGCAGCGGCTGAAGCTTGACTTGGCTCATAAGGATCTGCTATAACCTGGCTTGACTCATGGAGATCCGCTGTACCGGGACTTGACTCATGAACAACATGGCTTGACTCAGGAACAACAGCTGTAGCGTGACTTGACTCGTGGGGAACAACTGTGACCTGGCTTGACTCTGTGTCTTGACTTGACTCTGGGGTAGCCGCCGCGGCATGAAGGAGAGCCATTTTAGCTGCCCATACTGTCACTAGAGGTGTGTCCAGCACGTGGGCCATCATGACCACAGGTGGCGTCCAGGTGCTGACCACAGGTTCTGTAATGGCGGCCATATTGTGGAGTGGCTTGGAGACGGCGCCCATCTTGTGCAGAGGCTTGGAGGCGGCGGCCATCTTGTGCAGTTGCTTGGAGATGGCGGCCATCTTGTGCAGTGGCTCTGGCGTGGCAGCCATCTTGTGCAGTGGCTCTGGCATGGCAGCCATCTTGTGCAGTGGCTCTGGCGTGGCAGCCATCTTGTGCAGTGGCTCTGGCGTGGCAGCCATCTTGTGCAGTGGCTCAGGAAAGATGGTTGTAACTTGACTTGAGATAGGAGCGATAGCTCTAACTTGACTTGACACAGGAAACACAGCTTTGACCTGACTTGACATAGGAACACGGACCGTAGCTTGACTTGGCATGGGAACAGCAGCCGTAGCTTGACTTGACTCGGAAACTTGACTTGACTCAGGAAATACAGCTGCAACTTGACTTGACTTGGAAACTTGACTTGACTCAGGAAATGCAGCTGTAACTTGACTTGACTTAGAAACTTGACTTGACTCAGGAAACACAGATGCAACATGACCTGACTTGGAAACTTGACTTGACTTAGGAAATGCAGCTGCAACTTTATATGGCTCTGGTATGGCAGCTGTGACGTAACGGAGCTCTGTTTCCGCCGCCATCCTGTGAACGGACTCCGCCGTCACCGCTATCTTGTGAGTGCACGCTGCCACCATCTTGTGAACGGGCACCGCAGTCGCCGGCATTTTGTGAACGGGCACCGCTGTCGCCACCATTGCTTGAGCGCGCTCCTGCACGGCCGCCATTTCACGAGCGTTCCAGGCGGCAAACGTGTTTGTGGGATTGTGTTCCGGCATGACTGCCAATCAGCGGATCGCCATTACCGCGTTGTTGCGTTCCCTCTGCGCGACCCCCATGGTGCACGGCGAACCCACACACAACAACGCAAAGTTCATGAATGTTACTAGCGAAGAGTGCGGACCCTCGCGTCTCAGTCTCGCCTTTAACGGCTCGTTCACGCCATCACAGAATATCTCAATCTTAGTACAGTCCGGTAGGGTGGAATAATTGGAAATAGAAATGAACTCACGGATGTAACGATCCAGTGTGTGTGATCCCTGTTTGATCCTGAAAAGTGTTCTGTCTGTGTCCATATCTGTTGACTGTCCGGGGGTGAAGCTGCTGGATCCTGTTGTAACGGATTGTTCTGTAACAGAGTGAATGAAACGAGAGGCGAGCGGATCCATCTGCGAGCTTTTATTGATATTTCCAGACAAAGACATGGTCGTACAGGCAGGGTCGAGACGGGAGCAGACAGGTATATCACAGGCAGTGGAAGAGAGCGTAATCCAAATAAACAAGAGCGATAGTCCGAAAAGGCAGGCAGCGTACGGTCGAAATACGGGATGGGCCAGGCAAGAGAACTAAACACTGGGAGACAAGGAAACTAGGAGAACATTAACACTGGGAATACAACAATAACAACAATCCGTGGTTTGCAAGTGGAAAGACCGGGGCTTTTATAGCGCCGCTGATTGGTCGCGGGTGAAGTGCAATGGCTGATGGAGAATGTAGTCCAGGGTGTGGTGCAACAGTCTGTGTGTGACAGGGCAAGAGTGACATCTGGCAGTGAGCGGACAGCGGGACACCGACCAGATTCGTGACAAATGCACTCTTCTCAGTAAAATACTGCAGTAGAAAAGATACAGAAACGATAACTGTGTGCCAAAGGGGGGTCAAGGGTCGGTCAATGATAAACAAGACACCTAATCTAATAACCAAGACACCAGTAGCGGCTCCTGATCATAAATTTAGGTGGGGCAGATTCTGGGTCATAACGCTAGTTTAACAAACTCAAGAAGGTTTATAGTCTGAAAAAACAAACAAACAAAAAATATATATAGTCTTTATAGTTTTATCGCTGAACACATGCAAAGGATACATAGGTAGAGTGGGCCCCAAGGTGACCGGGCCCTGTATCAACTCAGAGGATGGGGAAGAAGTCAAGCCCTTAACCCATACCATACAGGATTTTAGAAAAGTGCGCAGGATACCTGGCGTGCACACTTACTACCATGTGGATTTTAAGAAAGGTTCAAGAGACCCTACTTGACTGTGCACTCTAAGGGGCAGACCAATGTATACACAGAGCGTTATAGATGGAAATGGTGCATCTAAAGAATGAGACATCAGCATCATGGTCATAAGCCTGAATGATGGCAGTAATCCATGTAATTGAAGACCCAGCCTTCAACTGAAGGAGGGGTGGGGTCGGGAGACTGCAGGAGCAGCATGTCTGTAGGTGACCCTCTACAGTGTGGGGAGCGAAGCATGCTTGATTAAAGACAGCTCACCAGGGAGGCAAGTAAGGCCTAATGAACCGAAACCGAATACATACCTCACAGACATGATACATATATCTATAGAAAGCTTTAAATGATTACTTAATGAAATAAAACAAATCGAAAACAAAAACTCTTTCATTATGTAACCTGTAAAGATGTTTTTCTCTCTAAAGGCACACCCAAAGAGGAGACGGTAAATCAGAATCGGTAACTTTATCTCTGCGACACTGACTCAGAAAACAATATTATATAAATAATGAAAAAATCTCCTTTTCCCCAACAATAACTTTTGCCAGTACTTTGCGGCAAGCTTTAACCTATTTTGAATGTGGAACTGTTCCAGCTGCACTGAAGGCCCGCTTGCTGCTGCTGCTACTGACAGGGACTCTAAATGCCTTTCGAGCCAGTCTCGAAAGTGAAAGCGAAGACTTGTGTTGTTTCCACCAGCACCGACATTTCTTTCTTCACCATAATTGGTGGATGTCTAAAATATAAAAATAAGGAGACACCTAAAACAGACCCAAAGCCTGGCCCACATCTGAAATATGATGTGAAAAGTGACCAGAAGTCCACCACCTGACCTGCTGCTGCGTACCCTTGCCATTTAAGCAAGATATAACCTGAAGGGGCTTAGATGGCTTAGATCCTCTCATAGCTGTACTCAGGCATCCCCTCAATTTTTGCATAATTGGCCTGCTGGAAATTATGGATGCGGGAAGAATACAGCTTTTTCCATACCTTCTCAACTTCCGTATGAAGATCAGGAAGAAATGGCAGACTCACTTGAGCTGGGGGTTATGGTCAGAGAGATAATGCTCATCGAGACGACCCAGCGGTGCCACCTTCTTAGCCCACTTCCATTGCAAGTCAAGTCTTGCTGTGGCATGGTCCATAACCTCTAAGCCCCTTCTTTAACTCATCGGCCAGATCTGCTAACGATCCCCACAAGTTAATTCTCTGCTGTGCCTCAACAGTGGCAGGTCCTGAACTGCGGGGAGAATGTACGCTAGACAAAACAGTCAGTGAAGACGAAGAAGAGGATGACGTATTCTCCTGGCACCCTGCTATACTGTGGTCGTGCAGTTAGTGATATCATATGCTATCACCGGCCAACTTGTTGTAGTGTTGAATGTATGCTTTAGACACAGGCCACGCTGGAGACGTTCCCCATAGCGTTCCCTAGAGGACGCAGTTCGATGTTCCCTCGAAAGGGAATAATCACAGGCTCCTCACTCTCCTACCTCCGCTCTCTCCTATGTGTCCATGTCCCCTCCTGCAGTTGGAAAATGAGCAGCGGGTTGTGGTCTTATCACAGAGTCTTATCATCACTCCTTGCTGTTGGAATGAGCTACCTCCCATAAGTCAATGTGGACAGCTAAATGCATCTTAATTTTCAAAAAACAATTGAAAAATTTTCCATGACCATTCAACTGTACCCCCCTGAAAATAAATAAACCTCCTGTCTTTTACTATTTTGAACGATGACTGAAACCTTGTATTATGGGCGTTTTTTTTTTTTTTTTTGCCATTTTTGTTTGGTGACACACACATCAATGTTAACACAAGACCCGATGAACTCAAACTTCACAGGCACATAGTCTGCGAAACTCCCTCGAGGACCCTCCCTGGACACGTGCGCACTTGTGGTGGTATTCAGTCTGGCGTGTAAAAACATGCTCAAGCAGTCATCAGGGAAGGTGGTCAGATGGGCTAGCCCGAGAAATTCTTCCAGGTGTTCTTCAAGGGAGTGGTTCCCCTTCTCCAGACAAAGCAGGTGTATAGTGGGAAAGTGCTCCATAACACAGAAAAAAAAAATGGCAGAAATGAAAAATAAAAACAAGGGTAAATTCACAATGAGATTTACTGTGTTGGTCAGGTCTTCTGTCACAGTCTGTGTCGATGAACAAGCACACACAAGATGATGGCTGAAAGTCTTTAATAAATCCACAAATGTAAATCCAGAAAGGGAAGGCTGGTGACACATACACATCAATGTTAACTCAAGACCCAACTAACTCAACTGCACAGACACCAATTTAAATAGACCGAAATAGGAAAAGGAAGCAAACTGAAAGTCCAAATGAACAGAACTGTGGCACTTTCACTAGAAACATTAAAAGAATGTGACAATAATGTAAATCAACAATTACATTTCAGTTAGTGTCATTACTGTCACTGATGTTTGACTCGTGGTTGAGGAGGGGCTTCCTTTTTGCTTTTTCTTCCTTTTTTGGGAATTAATTGCAAAGTTTTTGCATCTGTTGTGAATAAGAAATGTAGACCCAATTTCCCTTTCTCCATTGTGTTCTCAAAATGCTTAAAAACACATATTGTTTCTCGTCGCTTGATATTTTGAATAAAAAAATATCTTAAACAAATACAGTGTTTTTCTTCACAGGTCTTTTTGACTGTGACTCACTCAAAAGCTACTTTCATTTTCTCTTTTCGAGCAGACTTACCAGAAATCATGTGACTGATTTGTAACTGGGTGTGTCTAACTTTTCCATTAGAAAACTAAAAATAGAAAAACTTCTTTGTGTCAGGGCATAGTTTGTGCAAAACAACAGACTGATTGAAGCAGGTAATAACTGTAAGGTTAGCCCAGGTAAATGCATTTTTGTGAGCAATATTGGAACTGAGGGTGTCATGATGTGCTGATTTAAGCATCATAAATTGATTTAAGAATTACAGTAGGCTCTTCTTGAATCCCTTTCATGGTTTCATATGATCACATACATCACAACGACATGGCGTCTGTGCCATCATACAGTGGGTCATGTGTATGGGGGCTGTCTCAGGTTGGAAAGATAAACATGCAGAAAGCTGACAGCTCTAGCATGAAAAACAAAGTGCATCATGTGGATGCTAGTTGTGCCCTTAGAATATTAATCAAACAAACAAAAAAACATGTAGTTAAACTATGATAACACAAATTAATGGCAAAATTAAATGACAGATGGCATTGTGCCAAAAAGAAAAAAAAAAGAAAAAACATGGTTACTACACTCTGTCATATACTCCAATCTCATATTTGCTATGAATGAGAATTTACTACAAAGGCAAAAGCTGTTTGAAATCACTTTTTGGTTTTCTGAGGTCAAAAGGTCTTGACGTATGTGAGATCGATTTTAAATAAAACTTATATAATCAACAACTTGTTTACATCTCGAAATTTGGATTGTATGTTTATAATTGAGACGTGGCTAAAGCATGGCGACCATGGTCCCCTTTTTGAATCTTCCCCTGATGACTGTAATTTTATAAACTCTCCAAGGATAACTGGTCATGGTGGAGGGGTTGCGATTATTTTTAAGAACAGTTTTCAGTGCCGGTCTCTACCTGTGGACTACTTTAGTAGTTTTGAAGTCCAACTACTCAAGTTTTGCACTGACAGTGCTCTTGTATGTGCCTTAATCTATTGTCCACCCCACTACAACAAGATATGTCTACAGGAATTTTCAGTTTCTATCTTCTCTGGTTCCTTCTCATGAACAATTAATGAGTTGGTTAATGAGTTTTTTCAAATCATTGCTTCTTTTAATCTGGTTTTGTCTGGGCCAAGCATATGCATACTAAGGTTCACTTATTAGATTTGATTATTTCATTAGGGTTATCAGTTACCAATCTGCAAATTGATGACTTTTGTCTCTCTGACCATAAACCAGTATCGTTTTCTTTTTCAACATTCCAATGGCTGATTCTATGCCCTGTGGTCGCAACATTCGTTCTATAAACTCTTGTACTGCTTGTTTGTTTGCAGATGTGTTTTCGAGTGATGCCCTATCATGTTTTCAACTTTATCATTTTAATAGCCTCTGTAACAATGCTTTGGACTCTGTTGCCCCTTTTAAAATTAAGAAACTTAAAGGAGAACTCCACTTCCAGAACAACAATTCACAAATAACTTACTCACCCCCTTGTCATCCAAGATGTTCATGTCTTCAGTTGTGAAGAAATTATGTTTTTTTGAGGAAAGCATTTTAGGATTTTTCTCCATATAACAGACTTCATTGGTGCCCTGATTTTGAACTAAAATGTTGTTTAAATGCAGCCTCAAAGGCTCTAAACGATCCCAGCAGAGGAAGAAGGGTCTTATCTAGCAAAACGATCTGTCATTTTTTTTCAGAAAATAAAAAATTGTATACTTTTTAAGCACAAAAGCTTGTGTAGCACAGGCTCTGGGATGCACGTTCACATACTATTGAATCATGTCGGAAGGTCATGTGGACGTAGGCGGAACCACAGACCCACTGTTTACAAAGCAAACACGCAAAGACTAAGAAAGTGCAAGTAAGTCAGAGAAAATAACATGGAGTTTTTTGACATACTCTACCTTTTTGAGTAAGAGTACACAGACGATGAACTTGTGGCAATTCAAAGACCTGATTCATAGTAGTGATGGGAAGTTCAGATCATTTTACCAACTCTGACCTTTGAGTCTCGTTCAGCAAAATGAACAAATCTTTTTCGAGTCATTTCGTTTATTTTAGCAAAATCAGCATCACATGACAGCCCCATGAGATGAACGAACGATTCAAAAAACCTGAAGACTCGAAACAGGTGAACTAATTCCAGTACAGAACCTAATAGGATGTTGGGCATGTGCGACTAAATGAATCACTCCCCAAGACAACTCGTTCTTTCCGAGTCACATTAAAGATTTGTTCAAAATGAACAAATCGTTCAAGAACGACCCGTGGACGTGTATACAAGAGCCTGTTCTGCACAAGCTTTTGTGCTTAAAAAGTATACAAATTTTTATCTTTCGAAAACAATGACCGATAGTTTCGCTAGATAAGACCCTTCTTCCTCGGCTGGGATCGTTTAGAGCCCTTTGAAGCTGCATTTAAACTACATTTTGGAAGTTCAAAATCAGGGCACCAATGAAGTCCATTATATGCAGAAAAATCCTGAAATGCTTTCCTCAAAAACCATAATTTATTTGCAACTGAAGACAGAAAGATATGAACATCTTGGATGACAAGGGGGTGAGTAAATTACTTGTAAGTTGTTGTTCTGGAAGTGGAGTTCTCCTTTAAACTTCAGGTGAAACCATGGCTCAATAATGCTACTTAGAACTTCTAGACAGGAATGGAGAAAGGCTAAAAGAAAGTGGAAGAAGGATAAGCTCCAAACCTCTTATGATATCATGAGAGACTGTATGGTAAACTATCAGCACTCAGGCAAGACAGCCAGGTAAAGTCTGATTTCAAAACATGCTCATAGTCCAAAGATTTTGTTTAACACTATTGATCAGGTTTTAAATCCTTCTACGCTTTTATTTCTTGATGCCTCACCCACAATCTGTGTCAGTAAAACTGATTCTATTTATTCTTGTACTATGCAGTCTGACTTGGATGTTTCTATCACTGATTCATGTCCTGTTGCATTGATTGAGTTTGAACCTGTTTCCCCTCTTTTCTTTCTGAAGTCCTTGAATCTTTGAAATTAAATTAATCTTTCCTACCCCTGTTCTCTTGATGTTGTACCTCCTCATTTATTATTGGAGATTTTAGGGACGGTGGAACCTTTTATTTTAACCATATTAAATAGTAGTCTATCCCAAGGCACTGTTCTCTTAATTTTAAAGCATGCAGTTGTAAATGCTCTTAGAAAAAAGGCCAGCCTTAATACTTATAGCCTTGACAGTTATCGCCCCATTTTCAAACTTTATTTTTTTCAAATGACTGTCTATCTTACAACTAACAATCTGTTGGACAAGCATAATTTGGGTTTTAGAAGGCATCATAGCGCAGAGTCTGCTTTGTTAAAGGTGTTGAACGACCTTTTAGTTGCAGCAGACTTAGGAAAGTCTTCCATTCTAGTCTTTCTAGACCTAAGTGCAGCGTTTGATACCACTGACCATGCAATCCTACTTGACAGATTAAGAAACTGTGTAGGTATTCAAGGTTCCGCACTAGAATGGTTTAAATCCTACCTCTCTGACAGATCATTTTCAGTGGAGATTGTAAATTTCTTTCTTCCTCTTCAGTTCCTTTAAACTGTTGTGTGCCTCAGGTTTCTATTCTGGGCCCGTTGTTGTTCTCATTATACCGGCTTCCTTCGGGTTGTATTTTTCAGAAATACAATATTCCATGTAATTTTTACACTGATTATGCGCAGGTTTACTTTCTGCTAAACCATAAGGATAATTGTAATATACTTCCTTTGCTGAACTGTCTGACTGAGGTTAGGTCCTGGCTGGCTGCAAACACTAAATGATTTTTTAAAATCTGAGATTGTAGTTTTTGGCCACCTGCCTCTATTGATTAATTAGGCTCATTATCTGCTAACTCCCATGCATATGTTAAAAACTTAGGGGTTATTTGAATAACGATCTGAAGTTTGATAAGCAAATCAGCGCAGTTGTTAAAAACCGTTTTTATCATTTTAGATCTATCGTGAAGTTAAAATATTTTTTTTTTTTATCGGCAAAGGAATTCATTGTACTTTTGAATTCATTGTACCTAGGTGTGTCTAAATCATTTAATCTTGTCTGCAACTGGTACAGAATGCCGCTGCCAGGTTCCTTACCAGAACTAGAAAGAGGGATCATATTTCACAGATTCTTGCTTCTTTACACTGGTTGCCAGTTGAATATCACATCAAATTTAAGGTGCCACTGTTCGTTTACAAGGTGTTACGTGTCGTGCTGGACGGACGAGACGGGAAACGAGATACAAGACAAACAAAACAATTTAATATAAATCTTCAGGCAGGAACAAGCAGGAACACAGCGATACATCCACACACATCAAATCAACATTAAGGACTGACAGAGAACTCAGAAAAACAAGCAGACTTATAAAGGGTGAGACTAATTACAAACACAGGTGTAGGGGATGACGATAATGAGGGTTAAACCAAAACAGACAGATCGATGGGGGGAGACAATGGGAGAAACCAAAGACATCAACAGACATAACTGTGACAATACGCCCCCCTCCGAATAGGTGCGTCTCGCGCCGTATAACATCCAAAAAAAAAAACAAGAGAGTAGGTGGGCGGTTCAGGAGGCCATGGCGGATCGGGAAGTTCAGGAGGCCATGGCCGGACAGACAGTTCAAATAAACATAACATAGTCCAGGGGGGTGACGAAGGTGTAAGGAACCAAGGAGGAAACAGGAAGGACCCGGAGCAGGAGAAGCTGAGAGAGACCCAGACCGCAGCCATGATGACGACCCACGGTGGAGCCGACGGAGGGAGGAGCCATGGTGGAGGAAGGGCTGATGACTCCAGGGGGTCGACTGATGGAGGCGGAGCCGCTGGCGGAGGAGCCAGAGGCGGAGACGGAGAGCCAAAGATCCAGGGCGACACCGAGGATCCGGAGGGCCAAGGCGGAGCCCTAGGCTCTGGCGACCAAGGCATAGGCGGAAATCAGGAGGTCCGCGGCGGAGCCGGAGCAACAGAGGATGGAGGCTGTGCCGGAGGGAGGGAGGAGTCCTTAGGAGCCGGTGGGACGGAGTGAAGAGGCGCAGCCGGAGGAACAGATTCCTGAGGTGACGGAGGGACGATGACCGACCAGGGCGGAGCCGGAAAGACGAGGGAGCCCGGTGGAGCGATGGGCAACGATGGAGACGAGGGCGCTGAGAGCCGTGGTGGAGCCGCAGGGTCGGAGGGCTGAGGCGGAGTTCTGGACTCTGAGGCTGGAGGCGGAGATGAGGGATTCTCCAGCCCTGACGCCGATGGAAGCTGGCATACCCACGGCGAGCCCACTGCACAGGCAGTGGGCTGAGGGTGAGCAGAGGGGCTGTCAGGGGACAGCGGTGAGCAGACAGACGTTGACATAGGCAGAAGAGGGAGGGTGGGTGGAGATTCCATACAGGCAGGTATAACGTGACAGGTAGATATTTCCGTAAAGAAGTCTATTAAATCCCCAGAGTTATTTTCTAGAACTTCTGTAGAAAAGTCAATTAAGTCCCCAGAGTTGTTTTCCAGCTTACCCCCAGCAGTGGTGCAGTGGGCAGGGCTCTCCATAGCCCTCACTTGCTCCATGTTGCACTCCCCCGTCACGGTAGCTGTAGCCGGCTCTCGCACCTGATCGGACGTGTAGGGCTCTGGCTCTGTGGCGATCTTTGGCTCTGTCGCTCGTGGCTCTGGCTCGTCATCCGCGGTAGGCTCGGGCTCAAACTCCGCATGTTGGGATGCTGGTTGGCTGGGCTCTGGGTCTTGAGTGGGGCTGGTGTCATCCTCCGCGGTCAACGAAAATCTGCAGGACACCAGCACCCACTCGATGTAATCGGCGATGCTCTCTCGTGGACCATCCCCGGACAGCTGCGCTTTGGTGGCGATGTTAAGTCCTGCACGGTACAATGTGCAAAGACAGCTGTCCGGGTAGTGCGTGAGTGGTGCGAGGTAGACGAAGTCTCTAGTGTGGTCCACGAGAGAGCGATTCCCCTGCTCCAGGAGAAGGAGGAGGACAGCGGGGTTATCCATAACAAAAAAACAAACACTGAGAAAAAACTGGAAAAATAAAGCAAAACGCCAGGGAAAAACTGTTTCGGTCGGTCCTTCTGTTACGTGTCGTGCTGGACGGACGAGACGGGAAATGAGATACAATACAGACAAAACAATTTAATATAAATATTCAGGCAGGAACACAGCGATACATCCACACACATCAAATCAACATTAAGGACCGACAGAGAACTCAGAAAACAAGCAGACTTATAAAGGGTGAGACTAATTACAAACACAGGTGTAGGGGATGACGATAATGAGGGTTAAACCAAAACAGACAGATCGACGGGGGGAGACAATGGGAGAAACCAAAGACATCAACAGACACAAGCATCAACTGTGACACAAGGGTCAAGCTCCTGAATATATTACAGATTTTCTTCTCCCTAAAAATTGTGCTAGAACATTACAGTTTTCTGTGATGCTCTCTGTGCCTCGATCTTGTCTGAAATTAAGTTGATTTACCAGCATATGTTAGGCTATATTAGGCTTATACCTATCTTTATTCTTTAGCTTTTTAATTTGTTTATTTTATTTTATTGGATAGTTAAGGGATGTTTTATTCTTTAATTATGTTTAATCCTTTGACTAGTTTGTGCTGTCTTTATACGTTTTTGTTTCTGTATTAAATGTGCTTTAGAAATAAAACGGCCTTGCCTTGCCTTGTGTGGGGGCCCTAGAACATTTCCCTATAGGGGGGCCTTTGGGGCAAAAAGGTTGAAAACAACATTATCTTCAGGAAATACACTGTATTTAAATGCCATTTTAATAATTTTCCCAAGTTAACTAAGACACTAAGAGAGAGCTAGAGAACCTTTAAAGAATTATACAGGGTTATAACAGGTTCTTTGCATGGCAGTGGTGCTATATAGCACCTTAACCACCCCAAAGAACCACTAACTAACCAGTTTTTCTGTGTGGACTAAATCCATGGAAAGATTAACATGACATGTAGATGTGTTGTCCAGTGTACTCTCAGGAACAAGATAGCACACCTCATGCACTCAATGCACATAATAAATCAGGGGTGCCCACACTTTAACTCTATATTAAAAACACTCATAGAGGTAGGGGATCGCGATTGCTTTATTTTGATGGTGCTTAGTACCCCCATAGAACCGGGCTTGCATTTACCTAAAGCATATTAAAATGATGTACTATCTACCAGCATTGCCTTTGTGATCAAACTATTGGGGATCCCTGTGGTATGGTATTTACTGAATGTGTTATGAAGAGATTAAAATATATTAACACAAATCAGACACATGCACATATTGTTTAAATCAGTGTCCCAGTGTCAGACCTTTTGGACTGTTTTGTGTGTCTTTCCCCCGTGTATGCCCTTATTTGGTCTTCTGTTTCAGTTTCTAATCACCACGTCACTGTTTGATCGTCTACACCTGTCTCCCCCTGTCTCCCCCTGATTAGTCCTTGTATTTAAGTTTGGCTGTGTCCTCAGTTAGATCGTCGGTTCTTAATTGTCATTCTGTTTTGTTATTCAGTTTAAGTCTTATGCGTTGTGTTTGCAACTGGTTCCCTGCTGTTTCCTGTCCGTTCCTGTTCCTTGTGGATTATTTAATAAATTTACATGTTTTAGATCTCCACGCTCCTCCTCATCATTCCCCGCACACAACGCCATTGTGACACCCAGTTTAGTTTTTATACTATATATCATTCACAACAGCCATGTGAAACTAAATTAAATCGTGTGTGAATGTTTTATTTTTTAGGAAAATGCTAAATGAACTTTTTCTTCCTGTTTCAGCGTCTCTCTTTATCAGCATCACATCTGATTTTTGTGGAGTTAGAACATCTTTGTCCATCTTCATGATTCGTTTTGTCACTTTATTCATCTGCTGAATTTCCATCTGAATTTCATCATATTGACTATGTATACTGCACATTACATAATGCTGATTCATAGTGTCTAAAGAGCAATGATTACTATGAATAATTTCTCTTCTGAGAAACAGAAAATGAAACAAAAGACAAGCAAAACTTCCCAGAGGAGTAAATATTTATTGCCATGTTTTTCAGCTAAAATATAAGGTCATCTTTCTGTGTTCAGATCACTTACGGCATACTTTTCAGATGTATTCCTCTCTACAGAGAAGTTAAAGTTTAACATCAAAATGACACTAATATCTTACTAACACAATGTTATGGAATTATGAGTTCATTAGCAGGTACAAATCACAATTTATGTCATGCAATGTTATACAACTGCACCTAAGAAAACATTCCTTTTCTTAATAAACAGGTTTTCTAAGTTGTTTTACCTTTTGATTGAACTTTCTGAAGTACTAACAATTAATATTAAAAATAAAGCATAACAGGAGCAGTAAATCCCCCCAAAATATCAGAGGACTTATAGTTTCACAAGTAAACTAATTTTGCAAAAGAAAGGACTTTTCTTCAGTTGGGCTGAGTCACCGCTTTTAGGCCATTTAAGATCCATGTTTCTATGAACACGTGTCTAGGAGAGACACATAACAAGGTTGTCAATAAATATTTATGAGACATTATATATGGCATTTAAAATAAAACAAAATGGACCAGTGCTGCAAGAAGTCATACCTCCTCCAGGCATTTTCAAAACAAAAAAAAGGACAGATAAATGTGTAATTTTGTAATACACAAGTGTCATGTTGTCCTCCAGAGGGTCTTTCCCAAAGATAACCCTCAAGTTGGCTGGATCTATCAGTAAAATGGATGGGGAAACAAACAAACAAACAAAAACACCTATTACAGGCCTATCAAGAGATGATAGCAACTTTTTTTCTAGTTATTTAAAATGCTGAGTTTTTTACCCCAAAGGCAAAGTTGACAATTATGGTTGATTTTACAGGGTATTTCAGTTATTTATTACCCAGATGCTGGGTAGTTTTGTGTAACTCAACCAACTTACCATACACACCTACAGTGAGTCACTGACTCACATCTGTGCCAAACCAGACAAAACTGTAATACTTTGTTCTGTTCTAGGAGAAAACTTCCTTAAGGGGAATCTTTCTGAATTAAATTAAGGTTTGTATTCTATTATATCCCTAACAGATACTTATCCTACTGTATAGTCTACCATTTATAATGCTGTTTGTTTAAATGTGCTTTGAGGTTAACATTTGCTTGGAACGCTACAGCCTTCTACAAATGCAGCAGACATTGACTATGATGGTGTTTAACTTTTGATCTACAGCAAAGCACACTTGTCTGATGGGTAATGTCAGCTTCGTGAACATCAATATTGGCACAGATTCATATTAATTTAACAGAATTAGACATGATCTACCTATAGCCTACATATAATTCCTGTCATATAAAATAGTTTTTAGAGTAAAATGAGGTTGCTTGACAATGAATATTTAGCCAGCTGGGTCGCAAATAATCCAGCAATGGTGGCATTTAAACCCAGAATTTTAATTTTTCAAAACACAGTTTTTAAATTTAGAAATTAAATTTATTATAAAAAATGTATTTAACCTACCTGGTGCTCCAGGGATCTTTTCTTTAAATTTATTCTTTAGTTCCAAAACAGTGGTTTTATTAAATTTGTCTTGAGTGTCTGCCACTTCTAGTGGTTTATTCTTTTTATCATTGAAATTTATAAGCACCTGCAGGACCATTTTCACAGAAGTGAGATTCGAAGTAGCTATATCAGGTCAAACTGAGAAAATGAAAGCAATGCTTTAAAAATATGGTGCCATCTGTACACGAACTTGCTCCACCTATTAAAGGTGGAGCTTCATGAAACCAAAGATAAAGCTTCTTACTTCCGATTTTAGTCACTCGATATCCAGCATAGCTACAACAGCTGTTTCTAGCTAATTAAAGTTAAAGTTTGCCTATATGTGCACTTGCTGTTGCACTCCATTTCTATTTTGAACTCTACTGATAACGACTAAAGTGAAAATGAGCAAGTGGCTATTCAGTGGATCTTTTTTTTCGGCAAAAGATCAGTCGACGGTGTCTGATCAAAAAGGTAAAATACCTTATAAATATTACTTATCTAGTAAAAGAGAAGACAGAGAAATTGTGTAATGACATCAGACTTTAAGGAGAGCAGAAATGTTTAACTGACGTCTAACTAACTTAGGATGACCACGAAGTGACATGTTCGAGTTACTAGACTGCATTTACAGAAACAGTTCTGGATTCTACTCCGTCCTTGTATATTTTTTTCCTTATTAAAATTAAATTTGTTCATCAGTTATTGTATATCAAGACAAGGGACATGTTTGTGAGCATTTTATTTTGTGATTTCACTGGAACAAATAGAAAGCCTCCACAAGTGCCTGTCTGTGCAGGAGCCGTCGTCACTGATAACAGCGTCAACGAGCACTCAACATAACTTCAAAAGCAACATTTTAGCGACAAATCGCTTCTTAATTAACACAAACGAAATTAATACTCTGCTAGTCGACTAGATATGTTTCTTAGATAGCCTATATTTGTAGTGAAAAAAAAAATCCAACTCGCATTAACAGGGGAAACTGCATGATTTATTTTCACATATAAACGAGGCCTGAAGTGAAATCGATCTTAAAATATCGGAATCCATCGGCTTTTTTTCCTGCTTACACGTTGATGGGCAATATCCGACTGTACCACATGGGAGGAAAATCGGAATTGGGTTACTTGAATTATGCAGTGTAAATGCGGCCAATATAGGCATTACCAGTGTTTGAAGTGGTAATTCCCAATGTGTTTTTAGTTTCATAATTCCCAATGTGTGTATAGTAAATAATTAAATGCGTTTTCAATACAAATAAACATGTCCTGACTGTTAATATGGATCCACTCAGAATCACTAGGGTGGAATGAGTACAGTTGAGACACTTTCTGCTTTTGTCATCACTACACAAAAACTAGATGCTGGAATGAAGTGATTTTTCACATGACATTTCTTTTTCTTTTGTGTACTAAAATATCCTAAATTGATAATAGCCATAAGTAGTTTATATTTTCCACAATTAGCTCATAAACATAAGGTGCATTTTTGTCTCAACTGTACCCATATGGTGGTGCTCTAAACCTGGCTAACCATTTATTGCAAATGTAAAAAATTACAAAATTATAGTTGTGCAACCTTTTTGATTTATTTATTTGCTTTTTTTTTTTAAATATTCACTTAAACAAAATAGGAACAAATATTTAACACTAGAAAAGATATGGCAAACAGTAGAAATGTAAACATAACCATAAAAATAATAATATGCATACCTGTATATTCTATAACCCTACCCCTAAACCATATACATCACTCAAAACTTTCTGCATTTTTACATATTCAGTCATTCTGTATGAATTATAAACGTGTTTCCTTATGGGGACCTAAAAATATTTCCATAAGTTTAGACTTATTTACTGGTATTACTATACTTGTGGGAAAATTTGGTCTCTATAACGTAGATAATACCAGCACACAAACACACAGTCTCTGAATATGCATTTTATTTTTCTATGATTTAACAGTTACTATATACAGTTACTATAACCTAAAAAGGTAAAAAGATATTTATTTATTTAAACATAATTTGCGTAGCATGTGTGTAAATGTGACTTTTAAGCTATTATCACAACTAAACAGCATGTGACACAATAGGGCAGCAATCCGGATACAGTTGATACACTGTGTCTCAACCGTACCCGGCCAACATTCTCGCACGTTTCTCTAGATTATGAAAAGACCTTGCATGGCACAATGTCATAAAATGTCTATTTTTAAAGCACAGATTAACGTTTGCAATGATGTATAAGTTTAACAGTCTTAAAATAATACTAAGCTATTTATTGTGAAAGGGTCATGGTGAAATAAAAATCTCACCTTGGGATTAAAACAAAACAAAACATAACAAAAAAAAAAAAAAAAAAACAACCTTATGTCGATATCTTCGGAGTGGAAAGACGCACAAATCTCAAATTTCGCACGATTAATACTAATACACTAATACACGTGTGTGGAGCAAAAATCACGGCGGCGGGTTCCTGTGTACACAAGTTATTGTGTGATCACCGCAAGATGCATGCCGGTTAGAAATGTGTTCGAGTTACGGCCGCCTTGCTCTGACGTCATGCTGACGTGTGCCCAAAAAACTCTCGTGACGGCGAGGCGGCTGTGTCGGATTGAGTAGTCGAGCGCAGTTGTATGGCGTTCCAACGGGCTCTTTAATTATGGCGCGTACTTCGTGCCAAAATCAAGCGTTCGACCGACCGACCGGCTAATCGAACGTCTAACCGAACGTCTTGTGCTTTGAACGTCTTACAGGACGGGTGACCCACGTGAATACCTGACGTGACGTCAACGTCATGAAATTACTTGGTTTTTAAAATGTAATGAGCTTAACTGCTCTTTAGAGACTACAAATGAACATTACAACAACTGGATGTACATATTTGATAACATTACTATTACCATTTTATTAGCTGATTTTAACTAAGGAACCAAACTGCTGTTTAAAGAAAATAAATAGGCATGACAGTCAGATTTTGTATACCTAAAACAACACTTAAACAGTTTTCCTGAACCCCAGCTTATGCCTGTGTGTAGGTCTATGTGTATTTTACTTTTAAAGAGTGTTTTACTGTACGGACATTATTTGTATAAACATTTGTATATAACACATTTTATGTTACTTTAGTTTAAATGATAAATAAATAAAAAAATGTATCAAGTATATAATAATAATAAGCGTGTTTTTTGTTCTGATTTTGGACTTATTTTCGATTAAATAAAGAACATCACATTCGTTTGCATTTATGAGAGAGATATCTACTGATCAAAAACGGATATTTCCTTGTGAGACCCAGACAAATATCTAAGAACACATATACATTTCTTTTTATATTCATCTCAGACCATAAATGCCACACTTCGTTATAGAGTGTATTGTAAAATAAGATCATGTTATGCTACACTTTTATAATCACAAAATGTTTTAGGATTGAAACTATGCAATCTTCTATCATTGGCCTTTTTGAAATGTGTCTGATATAAAAGTTATATTCGTTTTATCGAAATAACATTGGGTATAAGCTATTAGCCTGTAATTTATTTGATTGTCATATTCAGGCTACATGCAGACTTGAAACTAAGTCAAATACTTGAAGATTTCACTGTCATTTTAAGTACGTAAAAATTAAATAATAAAAAAAAATAAATAGCCTATCTGCTCCTTAAACTTACATTTTATTGGGGGAAATATAATTTTCTTAGATGGCCTACATACCGACGTCCTCTACAAAGAGCATTATAGTCTCACTCTTAGAACAATTAGACTATTCGTTAAATAATATTTCTTTTTAAAATTTAAAATTAGCTTTCTTGTTTTTGTGAAGCCTGCCGTGATTTATGTAGCTATTTGAAATATTTTAAAGGTTTGTAAAGGAATCATTGTGGAATAGCTTGTGCTTTTTAAAAAAAAAATTCGATGTCAAAACGTGTCTGGTTTATTAGCCTATATAATAAAGAGGCCGCTGCTGCAGGATCACACTATTTTATTTTAATAATAGGCTTGCACAACTTTTTAAATCAGCATTGTTCAACCCAAGACCAGTTATCTTAAGCACATAAAGTTACAAGAAGGTAAACACACATAACGTGTTACAACGTGTCTTCACATGTAGGTATCGCGTTAGAAAGACGATCGGTTACTCGCACTTCCGACCAAAAGTCTATGGTAAGTGTTAACAACGTGTAAGCACATGTAGGAACGTGTTACATCAAATTTTGTAAAAACCGATTTAATAATTAATAATGTAGGATTTAAGAACATTTTATATTATGGGTATTTTATTATCCTGTGACTGCGGTGTCAAATTTACACATTCAGTTGATGCAAAGCTGTGTAGAACTGAATACAATATAAGTTTGTTGTTAATAATAAACTGTATTGTTAAATTAACTGTTTATAGTAGGCCTAAACATTATTACTCGTAGTCTTTTTAGGTTTATAAAGTCAGCTGTGGTGTGATGAGGGGTGAACACAGAGAAAACTACAGAAGATGGGGAACCGATTGCTCCTATTATGACAAAGAACCGCACAGATGCAAATATTATAACAATCTATTGATAAACACACACCTCTGTTTCTCACTCTGAACACTACTGACGCGGTCTGCGGATTGAAAAAAGAAGAACGCGCTAAAAGACAGGAGGAGCCGATTGAAGTTTGCTGCAACTTTCTTATGAAATTTAAAGGGGACTGAGGCGATCAAGAATTAGTGTACAGTTTATGGAACTAATCGCTATAGCCCCCCCTAAAAATGGCCTAGCGACTCCCATGCATTCCTTCATTTGTGAGATTTTATGTTTAAGATTCAATCGGTGTTTATATATTCTCTTAAATGTTTATTTTTCATTTCATTTTCAATTTACATATTTGATATATTATTCACACGCGGTGTAGTGGTGCCTGGAAAACTGGGTATACTCTTAATTTAAGGTATTGTTTTCGTTATAATGTACTAATTCAAATTAGTAACCAATAAGTAATTATTTTTTTTACCACTCTGCATGTGCGGGACGAAGCGGGCGCGGGCGCAATCATATTTTAAAGGAAGCCGGCGCGGTCCTTGACCGCCTCAGTGCCTTTAATGGCTAGGAAATAATTGCATTTATTCACGTGCGATTGGATTAGCTATTCATGTGGTGGACTGTCATGATTTTGGCTAATGAATGATGCGCATCAAAGGCGGCTGATAAAAAGTGGATATAAAATATATATTTTTTTACATTTTTGTAAATAATTTTCAAGTGAGGAGCATTGCAAAACCGTTTTGAAGGCAATAGCTAACTTGTATAATAATACTTCAAATGTTGCGTCTTATATATTATGCTTAATACTCTTTCTTTGTTGAATAATGCTAAAACAGAGATCTAACATCGAAAAGAAACATTTGTTGGTAAAACACGATAGTAAATAAAAGACAAAAAAAGTTTTACATTACTGATGAAAACATGTAGTATACATATAGGGTATATTTAATAAACAATGAGGAAATGTATTACTATGTTTTACAGACAAACATTTAGAAACAGTCACTGAAAACCTTATTGAAACTTTTCGTCTCTATAGCTTATGAGCGGGGAAAGGTAGGGCTAAGCACATGTGGACATAATGATAAGGAAAACAAGCAAAAAAGGTTGGTATATGTATATATGCATATTAATGATATATGAATGCTACAATAATCTGAAAACAAAATAAATAAATAAAAAATAAAAAAACACGATTTTAGACGATGTTTGTATTATACGTCTGTATAGCTAAAGTACCACTGCTATCTTAAGAAACATTCACAGGCACACTCACAAACAGGCACATTGCCTTTGAAAAATGAACAGTAGACCCTTCTGCCATGAAGTTTTTTAATTTATAAGTCTACCACAGATCGCACATCTAAATGCTTATTGGGGGGTAATACAGCAGAAAAAGTATTGTTCTAGGTATGAAATATGTAGATCTAGTTGTTGTAATGGTTGTAATGTTCATTTACAGTCTCATTTATAGTCTCTAAAGAGCAGTTAAGCTCATTACATTTTAAAAAACAAGAAATTTCATGAGGTTGACGTCACGTCAGGTCGTCACGTGGGTCACCCGTCCTGTAAGACGTTCAAAGCCCAAGACGTTCGGTTAGACGTTCGATTAGCCAGTCGGTCGGTCGATCGGTCGGTCGGACGCTTGATTTTGGCACGGAGTACGCGCCATAGCGTTCGACCGACCGATCGATCCACCGACCGGCTAATCGAACGTCTAACCGAACGTCTTGTGCTTTGAGCGTCTTACAGGACGGATGACTCACGTGACGACCTGACGTGACGTCAACGTCATGAAATTACTTGGTTTTTAAAATGTTATTATCTTAACTGCTCTTTAGAGATTATAAATAAGACTATAAATGAACATTACAACCATTACAACAACTAGACATACCTAGAACAAAACATTTTTTCTGCTGTATTGCCCACAATAAGTATTTAGATGTGCAATCTGTGGTAGACTTCTAAATTAAAAAAAAAAAAAAAAAAAAAACTTGTCAGAAGGGTCTACTGTTCATTTTTCAAAGGCAATGTGCCTGTTTGTGAGTGTGCCTGTGAATGTTTACTAAGAGAGCAGAGGTACTGTAGCTATACAGACATGTAATACAAACATAGTCTAAAATCTATTTTATTTATTTTGTTTTCAGATCATTGTAGCATTAATATCATTACTATACATATACCAACAATTTTTGCTTGTTTTCCTTATTATTATGTCCACATGTGCTTCGCCCTACATTTCCCCGTACTAACCATGCTTCCTGCTCATAAGATATGGAGATGAAATGCTTCAATAAGGTTTTCAGTTACTGTTCTTTCTCTGAGTTTCTAAATGTTTGTCTGTAAAACATAGTAATACATTTCCTCATTGTTTGTTAAATATAGCCTGTATGTATACTACATGTTTTCATCAATGGTTACACTTATGTTGAACTTTTTTGTATTTTATTTATTATCGTGTTTTACCAACAAATGTTTCTTTTCAATGTTAGATCTCTGTTTTAGCATTATTCAACAAATCATAGGTGCAATAAATTAACAAGTTGTAAGCCAAAAAGAGTATTAAAGATAATATATAAGACGCAACATTTGAAGCTTTATTAAACAAGTTAGCCATTGCCTTCAAAACGGTTTTGCAATGCTCCTCACTTGAAAATTTACAAAAATGTAAAAAAAAAAAAGTACTTTTCATGTGCATTCAAACGTGTACTTTTTATACCCACTTTTTATCAGCCGGCTTTGCGTATACCCACTCTGATCATTTATCAATTATTAGCCAAAATCATGACAGTCCACCACCTGAATAGCTAATCCAATCGCAGGTGAATAAATGCAAATATTCCCTAGCAATTAAAGGCACTGAGGCGGTCAGGACCGTGGCGCCGGCTTCCTTTAAAATATGATTGCGCCCGCGCCCGCTTCGTCCCGCACATGCAGAATGGTTAAAAAAATATTACTTATTGATTACTAATTTGAATTAGTACATTATAACGAAAACAATACCTTAAATTAAGAGTATACCCACTGTTCCAGGCACCACTACACCGCTGAGAATAATATATATAAAAAAATCAAATATGTAAATTGAAAATGAAATGGAAAAATAAGCATTTAATAAGTAAAGAGAATATATAAACACCGACTGAATCTTAAACATAAAATCTCACAAATGAACGAATACATGGGAGTCGCTACTCCATTTTTAGGGGGGCTATAGCATGAAGTATAAACTATATGGCATACAGGGCATAAACTGTACACAAATATAATAAGCCAAAAAGGGTTTTTACAAAATTTTAGGTAACACGTTACTACATGTACTTACACGTTGTTAACACGTACCATAGGCGTTTGGTCGGAAGTGTGAGTAACCGATCGTCTTTCTAATGCAATATCTACATGTGAAGACACGTTGTAACACGTTATGTGTGTTTACCTTCTTGTAACTTCATGTGCTTAAGATAACTGGTCTTGGTTTGAACAATGCTAATTTAAAAAGTTGTGCAAGCCTATTATTAAAATAAAATAGTGTGGTCTTGCAGCAGCGGCCTCTTTGTAATAAACCAGACACGTTTTGACATCGAATTTCAAATTTCAAATAGCTACAGAAATCACGGCAGGCTTCACAAAAACAAGAAAGCCAATTTAAAATTTTAAAAAGAAATATTATTTAATGAATAATCTAATTGTAATTATATAGACTATTATGCTCTTTGTAGAGGACGTCGGGATGTAGGCCATCTAAGAAATTTATATTTCCCCCATTAAATTTTAAGTTTAAGGAGTAGATAGGCTATTTCATTTCAGAATATTCATATAGGGCATATAGCCTATTTGTACGTACTTAAAATGACAGTGAAATCTTCAAGTCTGCTTTGACTTGGTTTCTAAGGCTAATAGCCTATACCCAATGTTATTTCGATAAAACGAATTTAACTTTTATGTCAGACACATTTTAAAGGCCAATGATAGAAGATTGCATAGTTTCAATCCTAAAACATTTTGTGAAGTGTAGCATACAAGTGTAGCATAACATGATCTTATTTTACAATATACTCTGTGTGGTGATATATAAACAGTTTAATGTGATTGGCTGTTCTGTGTCAGGGGTCCAGGGTTGCTGGGCAACGGAGGCGGGTCTAGGGATGTAGGCTACTCAGAGAGAGATTGTTCTATCAGTGTACATGATAATAAAGTTAAGCCTGTGAGTTCACCAAACGATCTGGTCCGTATTTCATGACATGGTGTCAGAATGAAAGTACTCCGCGCACTCCTCTGATCTAGAAGGAGGACGGAAGAAAAATGTTGAAGTTTCACGCGCCGGAAGCTTTTGATTTCGCACAGCCATCAAGTTGGCCGGCATGGAGGCAGGATTGCAACGAAGCTCGACAAGGAAGACAAAGATGTACAGGTGAATTCAATATTGTATAAGATGGGCAGGCAGGCTGAACCCATATTCAGCACATTTTCGTTTTCCGCGGAGGAAGAAGATGATTACTACAATGCAGTAGTTAAAAAGTTTGACGAACATTTTGTGCCCAAACGCAATTTGCTTCATGACCGTGCTTGTTTTCACAAAAGGAGTCAACGAAATGGAGAAAGTGTCGAAGCATTCGTCAGAAGTCTATACGAGCTGGCAGAGTTTTGTGATTTTCGTGCTACTAAAGATGAGCAGATTCGCGATCGCATCGTGATTGGAATTGCGGATAGCAACGTGTCTGAAAAGCTGCAGTTAGAGCCCGATTTGACGCTAGAAAAAGCGATACAGATTGCTCGCCAGTCTGAACTGATTAAAACACAAAGTGCTGATATTCGTGGTGCATGTGATGTAAGTGAAGTAGGCTGTAAGCCTAAACACACGAAACAATTTAAGAAACACCAAGGAGGTAAATACAGAAATCCTGACAGTAAACAAAGAGATGAAAGTAGTAAAGTGAACTGCTCAAGATGTGCACGTGCGCACGAATATGGGGCCTGTCCTGCTCGGGGAAACGATGCCGCAGGTGTAATAAAACAGGCCATTTTGAGGTCGCTTGTAAAACAAAGACTGTAAAAGAAGTGACCAGCGATAGACACGATGATGAAACTATGGGAACGTGGTTTTTGGGGTCAGTTTCTGATGATGCTAATGAAGATGAGTGGCATGTGAAGTTACCAATGCATGGGACTACTGTTAATTTCAAGATCGATACGGGTGCAGATATCACCGTCATGTCTGAGCAAACATTTCTGAAACTACCTAATCGCCCCCATCTTGCTAAAACACTTGCAGACATCAGGAGTCCGGGTGGCAAACTGGACTGTATTGGTAAATTCTTAGCCTGTACAGAGAGAAATGGACAAAATGTCAGTTTCTGGACATATGTTGTTAAAGGCCCATACGCCAACAACCTCCTTAGTCGTAAAACTGCCTGCGAAATGAAATTGGTGAGCAGAGTTGATTCTGGTGATTCAGAGTTGACACAGAGGGCTGTGTTTTTGGTGACTTTGGACTGTTAAATTGTGAGCCGATCAAAATTGAGCTCAGACAGGACGCCAAACCATACAGCCTCACATCGCCACGTCGAGTCCCCTTTCCATTGCTGCCAAAAGTGGAAGAGGAACTGCGGCGAATGTTAAAGTCAGGAATCATAGAGCAAGTCACTGAAGCAACAGACTGGTGTGCACCAATGGTGCCGGTGAAAAAGAAGAACGGCAAGGTGAGAATTTGCGTGGATCTTAAGAAACTTAACGAAGCAGTAAAGCGTGAGAGATTCATTCTGCCTACCCTCGAGGATATCTTACCACAACTGTCTGGTCCACGCATATTCTCCACATTAGACGCATCTAGTGGATTTTGGCAAATACCATTGGATGCAAGCTGCAGAAAACTCACCACTTTTATAACACCAGTTGGCCGCTTCTGTTTCCGGAGGCTTCCATTTGGAATAACCTCCGCTCCGGAAATATTTCAAAGAGAAATGAGCGCTCTCCTCAGAGATCATGCTGGCACAGTGGCGGTGATGGATGATATACTGGTGTTCGGTAGAGACAAAGAGGAGCATGATCGCAACCTCAAGGCAGTCTTAAAGTCTATCAGAGAATCTGGTCTTAAGTTGAATAAAGAGAAGTGTCACTTTGGAAAATCTGAGATTCAATTCTTCGGACACATTATTGGAAAGGATGGGATCTGTCCAGACACGAACAAAGTGAGAGCTATAACAGAGCTCCCCTGTCCTACAAATCTGACTGAACTGCGACAGGTCTTAGGGATGGTAAATTACCTGGGCAAATTCCTTCCGGGTCTTTCGTCAGTTCTTCATCCCATGACTGAGCTGCTCAAGGGTGACACTGTGTGGACCTGGGGTGTGGCACAGACACAGGCTTTCAACAGGGTCAAGAGCATGTTGACTACAGCACCGGTGCTAGCGCTCTATGATGCAAACAGGACCACAGTAGTCAGTGCGGATGCAAGCAGTTACGGCCTGGGGGCTGCCCTGTTTCAGCAGCAGGAAAATGGACTACGTCCAGTTGCTTTCTGCTCAAGGACTTTAACTGAGACCGAACGCCGCTACTCACAAATCGAGAAGGAATGCCTAGCTAGTGTGTGGGCATGTGAGCGGTTCTCACGGTACTTGCAAGGCATGGACAAATTTGAACTCCAAACTGACCATAAGCCACTCGTGCCTTTGATTAACACATATGATGTTGACAAAGCTCCCTTGAGATGCCAACGGCTATTGATGCGCTTGATGAGATTTAATGTCAAAGCAGTGCATGTGCCAGGCAAACAGCTTGTGGTGGCAGATACTCTTTCCAGAAATCCACTGGCTCATCATGGCGAGTCTGACACAGAAAGCGACGTGACAGTGTTTGTACTGACAGTACTGTCCACTAAGGCTGTGAGTGGAGACAGGTTAAATGCCATAAAGAAAGTCACACAACAAGATTCAGATCTCCAGTTGGTTTGCAAGTACATCCGCCAAAGATGGCCCAGTCAGACATCACAGTTGACAAACCCGCTGCACAGTTTTCATGCTGCTAGAGCTCACCTTTCTGAAATTGATGGACTTTTGCTGTATGAGGACAGAATTGTGATTCCCAGCTCACAGAGACCGGAGGTGTTACATCAGCTCCACACAGGCCATCAGGGCCTCACAAAGTGCAGGGAGAGGGCTAATATGTTGGTATGGTGGCCTGGAATAGGCAAGGACATCACAAAAACAGTGGAGACATGTGAGTTCTGTCAAGTCTACAAGCTGACACAAAAAAGAGAGCCCCTGATGGTTACATCGCTTCCCGATGGGCCGTGGCAAAAGATTGCTGAGGACATCTGTGAATTATATGGTAAGAAATACCTGATAGTTGTGGACTATTATTCTCGTGATATCGAGATTGCACATCTGCAAACTATCTCAAGTCAGCAGGTGATTACACATCTGAAAACTATGTTCGTTCGGTGGGGGATCCCATACGAACTTGTGACTGACAATGCTACTCAGTTCACGTCTGCTGAGTTTGTGGAGTTCAAAACGACATACAATTTCACTCACACTACTTCCAGCCCTCACTACCCACAGGCTAACGGTGCCGCTGAAAGGAGTGTTGCTATTGCAAAAAGGGTGCTGAGACAACCAGATCCACAGCTAGCTCTTATGAGCTATCATGCTACACCTATCAATGCCACAGGATTGAGCCCAGCTCAACTGATGATCGGACGTCAGATCAGAACGACAGTTCCGATGCTACCAAAGAACCTGTTACCAAGTCCAATTGACTATGAACAAGTCAGACTGAAAGACAAACAAACCAAACAAGCTTATAAGTACTTCTACAACCGACGTTACTCAGCAAAAAGTCTACCTGACCTACATACTGGACAAAGTGTGAAAGTTAAGGTGGATGGTAAAAAAGCGTGGAAAACATCAGCGACAGTTGTCGGAAAAGCTCCTGAGCCCAGGTCGTATATTGTGCAGACAAAAGAAAGGCACAATCTCTCGCCGGAACCGGAGACACATTCAGAGTGTCCCTGACACCTCAGAAACCCCTGAAACACCTGGGACACAACATGGGCAGGCTGTAACTGAGAACAGTGAAGCAACTGACAGACCCTCGCTTGAGACTGGTTTATCCACAGACTCTATGAATGAGTCCAGTACCACAGCTTCCATTACACCACACACTCTTACACCCTCCCGGAAAAGAACCCTTGCTGGCAGAGAAGTAAAACAGCCTGTAAAGTTTAAGGATTATGTTTTGGGGTAGTTGTTAATAACAACCATACCAATGCAACCCATTACTTGCATGTTGACTTCAACAGTATGCTGCAAGATTGTGAAAAGAAAAAAAACAATAGTTCGTAAATGTTAACATACTCTGCAATGTTAAGTGACAGGGTAAGGTTAAAAGATTGACTATAGTAAGCAGTAGATATTGTTATTGATATCTGTTGATACTGATACCTGTTACCTGGTTGAGGAAGTAATTAGCCTGTTCCCCGTTGCTAAGGAAAAAAAAAATAAGAGGGGAGATGTGGTGATATATAAACAGTTTAATGTGATTGGCTGTTCTGTGTCAGGGGTCCAGGGTTGCTGGGCAACGGAGGCGGGTCTAGGGATGTAGGCTACTCAGAGAACATGATAATAAAGTTAAGCCCGTGAGTTCACCAAACGATCTGGTCCGTATTTCATGACACTCTGTAAGGAAGTGTGGCATTTATGGTCTGATATTAATATAAAAACAAATGTGCATGTAGATATTTGTCTGGGTCTCACAAGGAAATACCCATTTCCATATTTCATCGAATATAACTCCAATCAGAACAAAAAACACGCTTATTATTACACGCTATACTTGATACATTTTAATTTTTATTTATCATTTAAACTCAGCTAAAAAAAATACTATAAAATGTGTTATATACAAATGTTTATACAAATAATGTCTGTACGGTAAAACGCTTTTTAAAAAGTAAAATACACATAGACCTACACACAGGCATAAGATGGGGTTCAGGAAAACTGTTAAAGTGTTGTTTTAGGTATACAAAATCTTCCTGTCATATATATTTATTATCTTTAAACAGCAATTTGGTTCCTTACATAGTTAAAATCAGCTAATAAAAATGGTTGGGTTGTTGTAATGTTCATGTGTAGTCTCTAAAGAGCAGTTGAGCTCATAACATTTTAAAAACTAAGTAATTTCTTGACGTTGACGTCACGTCAGGTCAGGTCGTCACGTGGACGTTCGGTTAGACGTTCGATTAGCCGGTCGGTTGGTCGAACGCTTGATTTTGGCACGGAGTACGCCATAAGGGCAAGTAAATTGTGCATTCGCTCACACACTGCACTGAGCCGTGTGAGCAGCGTGTTATGGTACGTGTTAGCGAAAAAAAATAATAATTACTTCACTGCTACACGTGAATCAAGCGTGACGTCTGGCTCGACACTTCACTGCCACACGTGATTTACGTGACGTCTGCGTGACATCTACGTCTCGTCTGCGTCTTAAAATGAATGGATTTAATAGGTAAATAAATAAATAAATAAATAAGACGTCAGTGAGACGTTCAGTGAGACGAGTGCATGTTGCAGCGTTATATTAAAGAGCCCGTCGGAACGCCATAGTTGCTCTCCACAGACTGCGCTGACCAAAAGCACGATGGGAAACGCCTGGATGACGACACAGCTTAAAGCTCATTGGTTTAGACAACCGTGATGTTGCCGTTCTTTTCTAGATTATTTTATTTTTTTAATATAATATCATGTGAGTATGTGTTTAAATTATACATGAATATTCCCAAACACTATGCCAGTGCGAGCTCTGTGTGAGATATGTGATTGTTGTCATATTTCTATAAAAATCTAAAATACACGTTTGTATTAAAGTAAAAATGGATGATAAATACTCCTTTCGTATGGAATTAAATAGCGAGCACTCCAAGTGTCTTGTTCATCATATTTATTGTCATATAAAAACAACAGAGGTGAAATTATATAATGTTTATCAGCAACACAGCACATGCCTTTGATCTCGTAGATGTCTGTTCTACTTCGAGAGGTCAGAACTGTCTGTCTTGACTGCACTGATTTCACTACTCCCCTCACTGCAGCCGCCTACTGTCATCTACATTTCAGGCGAGGCGAGGTGCAGCTCAAACGAGCCTATTGTTGAACTAATAATTCCATACGAAAGGCGTATTTATTATCCATTTTTACTTTAATACAAACATGTATTTTAGATTTTTATAGAAATATGACAATCATATATCTCACGCAGAGATCGCACTGGCATAGTGTTTGGGAATATTCATGTATAATTTAAACAATCACATGATATTATATTAAAAAATAAAATAATCTAGAAAAGAACGGCAACATCACGGTTGTCTAAACCAATGAGCTTTAAGCTGTGTCGTCATCCAGGCGTTTCCCATCGTGCTTTTGGTCAGCGCAGTCTGTGGAGAGCAACTATGGCGTAAAGTAATCCGTGACACAGGCAAGGGTCAATGAATGGCGAATGTAATCCAAGGGGCTAGGCAAAATGGTAAACCGATAAACAAGCAAGAGTTCCAAGGCAGGCAGCAAAACAGACAAGACAAGAAAACAAGGCATGGAAACAAGACTCAAATGACTAGATAACTTCAGAAAGGCTCTATACGGTTGCTAACACTAGGAAAGTGCTACCTGCAACATATAATACTCTGCGAGTATCAAGAGGAAGTCCAAGGCTTCTATAGATTGTCTAATTGGATACAGCTGTGTGCGTGTAATCAGCACAATGGATGATAGGGAACGTAGTCCGGGGTGTGGTGCAACAGTCTATGTAATGTGAAATGTCAGTGAGTGCACAGACGACCTCTGGTGGTGGGAGAACCAGACAGGATTCATGACAGAGTTGGCAGAGAGTTCAATGACAGTCTTTTTAGCTGTGACAGGACGGGCAGAGAGTTCAGTGACGGCCTCCATAGCCATGACAGGATGGACAGAGAGCTCAGTGACAGCCTCTATAGCCACAACAGGTGGGGCAGAGAGTTCATACATGGCCTCCATGGCCAGAACAGGACAAGACGATGATCCACAGGCTGGGAGCTAGAGCAGACGTCCCCGTTTCGTGAGGTTCTGCAGCCTTAGCCACCACCTCTGGGGAAACTGCGGCGGGCATCATAGCCTCTGAGGATGCTGCAGCAGACGCTGCTGATTCCAGAAGATCTGCAGCATAACCCACCATCTCTGGAGACTCAGTGGTAGTATACGCGGCCCAGACACACCATAAAGCGATTCCCATTATGGGAAGACGAGGGAATCAGTTCAAGAATAGGAGGGGTGAAGTGAGTAGGTTTGGAGATACCGGCTGAGCGTGCAGACACCAGCGGTGCATCCCTCAAGCTGGATACCAGGGGTTATGACAAACTGACTTTGATTATCTGGGTGCAGCAGATGTGATCAGATGTGACGTGATGTGACGAGGCTCTGGGAGGTCAGACAAGACGTGACGAGGCTCTGGGAGGTCACA
Source organism: Labeo rohita (assembly GCF_022985175.1). Classification (NCBI taxonomy): domain Eukaryota; kingdom Metazoa; phylum Chordata; class Actinopteri; order Cypriniformes; family Cyprinidae; genus Labeo; species Labeo rohita. The sequence goes on from NC_066893.1 coordinate 30,019,580, forward strand.
CAAGACGTGACGAGCTGAGACGTGATTTGACTTTGAACGACCAGCTGGGATGTGACTTGACTCTGGAAGATCAGCTGTGCCATGACGAGACAGACAGCAGTAACTTGACTTGACTCGGAAACAACAACAGTAACTTGACTTGACTCAGGAAAAACAGCTGCATCTTGACTCAGGAACAACAGCTGTAATTTGACTTCACTCAGGAGAAACAGCTGTAACTTGACTTGACACAGGAAGAGCAGCTCTGACTTGACTTGGGAAACACAGCTGTAACTTGACTTGACACAGGAAACAGCTGTAACTTGACTTGACATAGGAAGAACAGCTCTGACTTGACTTGGGAAACACAGCTGTAACTTGACTTGACACAGGAAACAGCTGTAACTTGACTTGACATAGGAAGAACAGCTCTGACTTGACTTGGGAAACACAGCTGTAACATGACTTGACACAGGAAACAGCTGTAACTTGACTTGACATAGGAAGAACAGCTCTGACTTGACTTGGGAAACACAGCTGTAACTTGACTTGACACAGGAAACAGCTGTAACTTGACTTGACATAGGAAGAGCAGCTCTGACTTGACTTGGGAAACACAGCTGTAACATGACTTGACACAGGAAACAGCTGTAACTTGACTTGACACAGGAAGAGCAGCTCTGACTTGGCTTGGGAAACACAGCTGTAACAGAATTTGGCCTTACAATATATTACAATATAGAGAGAGAGTGCATCCTTACCAAACTTCCTTAAATAACTTCCTGTTATCCCGCAAATACACACAACAGCACCCCCCAAAACTAAACAGGGGGAAAAAAAATAAACAAAAACATTGAGGACTGTGACTTGACTTGGGGAAAAAGCTGTAATTTGACTTGACACAGGAAGAGCAGCTCTGACTTGACTTGGGAAACACAGCTGTGGCTTGACACAGAAAACAGCTGTAACTTGACTTGACACAGGAAACAGCTGTAACTTGACACAGGAAGTGCAGCTCTGAGTTGACTTGGGAGACACATCTGTGACTTGACACAGGAGCAGCTGTAACTTGACTTGACATAGGAAGAACAGCTCTGACTTGACTTGGGAAACACAGCTGTAACATGACTTGACACAGGAAACAGCTGTAACTTGACTTGACATAGGAAGAACAGCTCTGACTTGACTTGGGAAACACAGCTGTAACTTGACTTGACACAGGAAACAGCTGTAACTTGACTTGACATAGGAAGAGCAGCTCTGACTTGACTTGGGAAACACAGCTGTAACATGACTTGACACAGGAAACAGCTGTAACTTGACTTGACACAGGAAGAGCAGCTCTGACTTGGCTTGGGAAACACAGCTGTAACAGAATTTGGCCTTACAATATATTACAATATAGAGAGAGAGTGCATCCTTACCAAACTTCCTTAAATAACTTCCTGTTATCCCGCAAATACACACAACAGCACCCCCCAAAACTAAACAGGGGGAAAAAAAATAAACAAAAACATTGAGGACTGTGACTTGACTTGGGGAAAAAGCTGTAATTTGACTTGACACAGGAAGAGCAGCTCTGACTTGACTTGGGAAACACAGCTGTGGCTTGACACAGAAAACAGCTGTAACTTGACTTGACACAGGAAACAGCTGTAACTTGACACAGGAAGTGCAGCTCTGAGTTGACTTGGGAGACACATCTGTGACTTGACACAGGAGCAGCTGTAACTTGACTAGGGAAACACAGCTGTAACTTGACTTGACACAGGAAACAGCTGTGACTTGTCACACGAAGAGCAGCTGTGACTTGACTTGGGAAACACAGCTGTGACTTGACACAGGAGTGGCAACAGTGACATGACGGAGCGCGCTCTGGTGTGGCCTCCATTTCACGAGCGGGTTTCAACACCAGAGTAGCGATCATTATGCTAGGGTGTTCGGAGCTTGCGGTTGACTAAACTTTGCGGCCGTCCCAACCGCAAAATAGCGTTTCTCCTCTGTGACACCCACAGTGAAAGATGAGCCCACAGACAAAACAAAGTCCATAAATTGAGCAGGTAATGAACGTGGACACTCGCAGACCCTCTAATCAGCGGTTGATTAGCACCATCACAAAAAATCTTGATCAAAATATAGTCTGGGAGAATAATTTGAATAATTTGCAGTGGCCAGAAACTCGCAAACATGTTGCTCTAGTGATTGCGGGCTTTGTTTAAGTCTAAATAATAATATTTTTGTTGTGTCCATACCTGTACAATGTTCATGTGAAAAGCTGCTGGATCATTTTGTGACTGAGTATTCTGTACCAATAAGATTTGAGTTGTTTTACACATGCTTTAGGTACAGGTCACACTGACAGCGTTTCCAAAAGTGTCTGCTAGAGGGATGCGGCTTTAAGTTCCCTTGAAGGGGAACTCTGTGACTCTTATGAGGAATCTGACTTGACCAGTGTCTTTTGTGTTCTTTGATCACCTTGTTTTTCAGCAGGTTCTGGCATGCTGATCTCCTGTTAAGTATGACACATCTGTTTCACATTTCTCACTATTCTAGAGCCATCCTTTGCATTGACCATTTCAAAAAAGGTATTGTCTGATGTGTGCCTCAGCAGTACATAGCAAGTATCTCTATACTTGGTCTAGTTTTCCATCTTCCATACTCGCCGCATATACTATATGTCACAATTAAAGTTCTATTCTTTAGCTCAAAGTTGTATTCTTTAGCTCGATGTCTGCTTACTAGTGTTGGGTGATATACTCAGTTTTCATATTGTCCTATCGTCAGCCTGTGAGATTGCCGATATTATCATGCTAATTTATTTAATTATTTACATAGTTTCATTGAAATGAACCAACACCAGCAGAAGGCTAAAAGCAGCCTAATGTTTTCAATATGACTTCATTTGTGTTTAACATGATAACAATGTACTAGAAACATTGTAAGTTACTAATGCTTACATTTCCATAGTTATTCAAAATGCAGCTACAGAAAACTAGCAAAGAACATCTACGTTAGCAAAGAACGTCATCACTGACTAGCCTAGCTAGTCTAGTCTCGCGCAATTTTATGCACTTTCAAAAACACTCCCGGTACCATAAGTGAACACAATAATTACATCACTGTATGATGAATACATTTATTACCCCTTATTTACACTGCACATGTTTGTGGCGCAAAGGGGGCCGTTCTCCCCAAAACGAGTTACTGTGCCCCCCTTTTCCATCCTCTCCCCTCCTTGCTAAACAGGATCGATTTCAAAAGTCAAACTAAAACCAGAAAAACATTTGCACACTTTTGCGAGTGTGAGCAACTGCATGCAATTACAGATTGCATGCTTTCCACCCGAAACACCCCCTCCCGCTCACTGTGATTTGTGCTTTTGTGTTATACCAGCCACCTTGCGGAAAGTTTATGAAGCACCCCAGAAGTGGCTCTTTGCACTGCATCGCTAAAGTTAGGGGCCTAGTCTTTGATGGATAGGCCTAGGGGCCTATTTTGGATGGACAGTAATAAAAATCATCTTGCTATCATCAAAGGCATCAGTAACAGGCGATACGCAATCGTCTGTCAGCACAACCCTACTGCTTACTACGGTTTCATTTCTCTTTGTAACTTTTATAATGATTTTCAGTGTCTTTTGTTTCTCATTTCTCTGTGACCTGAGAGATCCTCTGTCGATTTCCTTCTTTCACTTTTAGCTGTTTTGAAGGCTTTCTTCAGATAGCAATGAAATCTTTCTATTTTACTCTTACATTTCGGGACTTTAAGGTGAAAAACTTCCAATGGATACCCAAAATGGGTAAAGATTTATCATTTCCTTGGTAACGGTCACAGAAGTTACATCATCAATAAAGTATATATATATCAGAGTATATAGACATTTTGAATAGGACCCACCAAATTTAACACCTAACTTGGTCCAGGGTCTAGGTAGAAGTTTGAATGGATGCAGCGGTGGATCTTCATGAAAGGATTGACGTAGAACTCATGCATTACAATTTGATGATAATTTTTTCTACATCCATGTCCATATTAGGCCATTTCTCAAAAATTGCTTTGTGTGGAATTATACTTTAAAGTGTCTTGTGGGCTATTTTCAAAGCCTTTTGCATTTGTGCAGAAGGCAGAACTATGCTGTGTTCCCACAGCAAAAGACCATCATGGGTGGACAACTCATCTGAACATTGTTCATATGGTTGTGAACTTTCAAGAAGTGTAGCAGGCCACTGCCCTGTCTCCACAATGGAAATCTGGTATGTCAAGGTAATATCTGCCATTATTGCACGTTTAAGTTCCTCAAGAGGCAAGGCTTGAACATACATTATATTTGCATCAAGCAACTTGTCTGTTTACACGTCTACAAAACTGTTGTCCTCTGTCTCCGAAAGTCAATCTGCAACATTGGCCTTACCTGCAATGTGTCTGAGTCTTTGTATTCTAGGAGGCAAAATCTGAAACATGCAAAATATGCAGGGCAAGGGGGCCTCCAGGACACTTCCCTAGGTTCAGTGGGTGTCAAAGAGCAGATTGCATATGCCATCTTCTTGTGTCAGTTCACTGAGAATGCTGAATAGCAAAATATAATGTTCTACATGAATGCAAGTGATATTCATAGTCATGTTTGGTATTGAATTTTCTCTGTGCGGCTGGTACAATAGTCTCAATACTTACAAATAGACTAAAAAGTAATAAAACTCCTAAGAGTATAGAGATATTTTGCTCACTGTAGAGCAGGGGTCAGAGTCCTAGAGTTTAGCTCCAACTTGCCTAAACACTCCTGCTTGGAAGTTTCAAATATATCTAGCAAAAACTTGATTAGCTGGTTTGGGTGTGTGTGATTAGGGTTGGAGATAAACTCTACAGAACACCAAGTTTGGTGACTCCTGCTGTAGAGCGTGTCCCTGTGTCTTTCATGCAAATTACCATCTGTCCCAAAAAGATGTAAACTATCATGTCTAGCACTTAATCAATGCAAATTCCAATTGTTAGTTCCTGTCTCCATATGGAAGATGTTGGTCTGAAGTACTTAAGGAAATTTTGCAAGAAGATCAGGGGCTTCTGTAGCCAGAATGATCCCATAGCATGGAGAGTGTCCACACACTACGCACTGTGTATTTTTCAGTCAGGTATGCACCACTCTTATATTTATCTTTGAGAACTTGGTGTTTTGTATTGATTTGATATCTTTGAATTGACTGTGTAATTGGCATAATACATATTTACCTGACTGATAATAAATTGTTACGTTTATTTTTTTTTGTGTTAAAATGATCTGTTGTTATTTTTATTATTATTATTATTATTATTATTATTATTATTTATTTATTTATTTCAGTTTAATGCATTAAAAAAAATTAACACAATTGAATGAGGGGCAAGGCTTGGTTAGGCCACCCCACTCACAACTGCAAAAGAATTGCCTTTATTTAGATGCGGGACATCTCAAAGGGAGTTAACTAAGATTTTATACGGAATGTGAACACTGTTGATCATTGAGTTAGCAAGCAATTCATTGAACGTATAACATCATCTCTTCAATGGATATTAATATCCAAGATATAGTAAAAGCAATATTTATTAGCACAGTAACAAGATCAGCAGTTTAAGACATTAACTTCCAAACACAAAACACACTTCTTTTTTCAATATAAATACAGCTTTATTGGATTAATCTAAGACATAAACTAATCTAACACATAAGCACACACATTCACACATTTAAATGTTGCAGAAAGAGAGAAAATGAGGAAAGAATGAGATTAGAAGAGTGAAAATATGAAATCCTAAGTTTATAGCAATATATGCAATTGATTGAACCTGAACAACCATCAATCATCTAATTAACCCTCACTTTGAATTTATTAATGAGGCTATTAATCTTTATATTAATTGCACCAGTTTAGCTAGAATCTGGAGGTTTTACTTGCGTTGCCTTTGTGTGAAAGGGATTCATTTTGGTGTCATCGTTGCAGAAAGGGGGTTTCCCAAGGTTGCTGATTGGCTGGAAGTTCAGTGGTCGCTGGAAGTGGCGTCTTGGGCGTTGGCTGAAGATGCGGAGTTGTGGGCTAGTTGAAGTTTAGATAGGCACAGATGTCTGGGACACTGCTTATGGCAAACAGTACCTCAGCAATAGCTAAAAGCAAAATTTGTTGGTGTCCTGAAATTTTTAAACTGGACTGTTGGACACATCCCAAATGGTGTCTTGAACAATTAGACATTGTCTTAGCTCGGGGTGTTGCTATGTCTCCCAATACATAAATCAACAAGTTATCTATGGCATGCCGTTCAGGAAATAATTATATTTCTAATATGAAGTTTGAGTATATGGAACAAAAATCTGAATATATATACTGAAAATCTGTGTATATGAAATAAAAGTTTGAATATATGAAATAAAATTCTGAATATATGGAAAGAAAGTATGAATATATTAAATGAATGTCTGAATATATGGAATGGAAGTGTAACGCCAAGCCAGCAGAGGGAGCCCTCACCCCAGTACTGCCTGCATGCTCCCTCTGCTGCTTCTACTGTCACTTCCTGTTTGGCAGTATATAAGGACTCACCATGTGCTCACACATTTGCGAAGTATTGCCAGTTTAACCTGCCTTACCGAGCGTTTACTTACTCTGTTGGATTACCTGTTGCCGTCTTGCTTTGTTCCTGATTATTGTGTTTGGATTACCCCTTTGGATTTATTTGCCTGTTTGGACTGATTTCATGGTTTGACCCTGCATTCTCCTGTTGACTACCGCTCTCTGGATTTCCCCCATTGTTACGTTAGTGTCACGTTCGTTGTACTGAGAAATGAGGTGAGGGTCCAAAATGCAGGGAGGGAAATTTTAATAAAACAAAACACAAAGAAACAAACCAAAAGGCCAACACGGCACAACACAAACTGGAAACAAGGATCAAAAATCAAAACCGAACCGAACACACACGAGGACAAAAGACAATAGACAATGCAGACCTGAACAGGAGTGAGAAGTGAGAGTTCTTATACAATAGTCCAGAGTGTGAACAGCTGTGAGCGTAATCAGTGCAAATGACAAGACAGACGTGAACAATCAGGGGAGTGCAGTGCAAGGGAAACAGCGACCTCGAGAGGCTGAGGGAAGACCCACAGCCCCGATCATGACAGTACCCCCTCCCTACGGAACGGCTTCCAGACGTTCCCAAAGTCTGGAGGGAGGAGGTACGGAGGAAGGCAACTCAGGGGGAGGGACGGCGGGCCAGGCCCGTGCAGCGCAGTCACCACCGCGTCAGGAACAGAAGGCACGGCGAGGGCCACGTCAGGAACAGCGAGCGCAGCCGCCTCCGCGTCAGGAACGGAGATAGCGGTCGCCGCCGCATCCGGAACGGAGATAGCGGTCGCCGCCGCATCCGGAACGGAGATAGCGGTCGCCGCCGCGTCAGGAACGGAGATAGCGGTCGCCGCCGCGTCAGAAACAGAGATAGCGGTCGCCGCCGCGTCCGGAACAGAGAGCGCGGCCGCCGCCGCGTCAGGAACAGAGAACGCGGCCACCGCCGCGTCAGGAACAGAGAGCGCGGTCGCCGCCGCGTCCGGAACAGAAGGCACGGTGAGGGCCACGTCAGGAACAGCGAGCGCAGCCGCCTCCGCGTCAGGAACGGAGATAGCGGTCGCCGCCGCGTCAGAAACGGAGACAGCGGTCGCCGCCGCGTCAGGAGGAGAGAGCGCGGTCGCCGCCGCATCCGGAACAGAGAGCGCGGTCACCGCCGCGTCCGGAACAGAAGGCACGGTGAGGGCCGCGTCCGGAACAGAGAGAGCGGTCACCGCCGCGTCCGGAGCAGAGAGAGCGGTCACCGCCGCGTCAGGAGCAGAGAGAGCGGTCACCGCCGCGTCCGGAACAGAGAGCGCGGTCCCCGCCGCGTCAGGAACAGAGAGAGCGGTCACCGCCGCGTCAGGAACAGAGAGCGCGGTCACCGCCGCGTCAGGAACAGAAGGCACGGTGAGGGCCACGTCAGGAACAGCGAGCGCAGCCGCTTCCGCGTCAGGAACGGAGATAGCGGTCGCCGCCGCGTCAGGAACGGAGATAGCGGTCGCCGCCGCGTCCGGAACGGAGATAGCGGTCGCCGCCGCATCAGGAACGGAGATAGCGGTCGCCGCCGCGTCAGGAACAGAGATAGCGGTCGCCGCCGCGTCAGGAACAGAGAGAGCGGTCGCCGCCGCGTCCGGAACAGAGAGCGTCTCCGCCCCCGCCAGAAAGCAGGGCCGCATCTGCGCCACCTCGGCCCTACAGGCGTCCATCCCCGCCAGACAGGCGTAGATGAGCTCGAAACGGGCGGCCGACGGCGCCTCAAAGGACATTCCCGCCGTGTCGGGAAAAGAGCGGGTGGTCGCCGCCCCCAAACGCGCGTCCGCCGTCGCCAAACGGGGAAGCTTCGCCTCCCCGAAAAAAATCCTCCCCGCTGGACCCATCTTGGAGGTCTGCATTCTGTCACGTGGAGAAATGCTAGAAATGAGGTGAGGGTCCAAAATGCAGGGAGGGAAATTTTAATAAAACAAAACACAAAGAAACAAACCAAAAGGCCAACACGGCACAACACAAACTGGAAACAAGGATCAAAAATCAAAACCGAACCGAACACACACGAGGACAAAAGACAATAGACAATGCAGACCTGAACAGGAGTGAGAAGTGAGAGTTCTTATACAATAGTCCAGAGTGTGAACAGCTGTGAGCGTAATCAGTGCAAATGACAAGACAGACGTGAACAATCAGGGGAGTGCAGTGCAAGGGAAACAGCGACCTCGAGAGGCTGAGGGAAGACCCACAGCCCCGATCATGACAGTTAGCTTGATTGGACTGTCTGCTCGGTATCTGACCCACTGCCTGCCTAACCTCTCTGCTGCTGGAATTACCTTCATTGTGTATGTTTGCTGATTGTTTTAATAAACATCCGCTCTTGGATTCTACCTCTGCGTCCTCGTTACAGAATACTTCGCCGCCCCTGAATCCAGCGGAAGTTACGACATACACAACCAAAATCATGAACCCAGCAGTATCTCGTCTCATCTGCCTTCGTCAAGGCGACCGGGCCATAGAGGATTATGTTGAGGATTTTTGTGGACTGTGTCATTTAGTAGATTTTAATGATGTTGCTCTAAAGGACTTTTTTCGTTTTGGATTGAACGAACCCCTTAGTTCAAGTCTGCCAGGGGGGAAAATTTGTTGGTCACTGGAGGAATATATCGATCATGCCCTGCTCATAAGCGGATCACCATTTACTGTTGGGATTGCGGACGAGGGACCCCGCAACCCCGCAGTAACCACCACACCACAGCCTGTTCAAGCCACGTCCACTAAGCCAAAGCCCGTTCACATCATGCCTGCCAAGCCAAAGCCTGCTCAAGCCACATCCACCAAGCCACAGCCTGTTGACATCATGCCTGCCAAGCCAAAGCCTTCTCAAGACACATCCACCAAGCCAAAGTCTACTCACGCCATGCCTGCCGCTCCAGGGCCTGCTCACGCCGTGCCTGCCGCTCCAGGGCCTGCTCACACCACGCCTGCCCCCCGTCCAGAGTCTGTACCCGTCATGACCGCCATTCCAGAGCCAGTCCACAAGATGGCCGCCATCCCCAAACCTGCTCACAAGATGGCTGCCATTCCAGAGCCAGTCCACAAGATGGCCGCCATCCCAGAGCCAGTCCACAAGATGGCCGCCGTCCCAGAGCCAGTCCACAAGATGGCTGCCATCCCCAAGCCTGTTCACAAGATGGCTGCCATTCCAGAGCCAGTCCACAAGATGGCCGCCTTCCCCAAGCCAGTTCACAAGATGGCCGCCATCCCAGAGCCACTCCATAAGATGGTCGCTGTCTCCAAGTCACGCCACATGATGACCCATGTACTGGACTCACCCCTAATGGCTGTATGGGCAGCTAAAATGGCAACTGTTCCTGTACCAAGTCAAGCTACAGAACCAAGTCAGGCTGCAGAACCAAGTCAAGCTACAGTTGCTGTTTCAGGGTCAAGTCAAGTTTCCAAGTCCAGTCAGGCTTCCAAGTCAAGCCCAGTTCCAGGGTCAAGTCCAGTCCCAGAGTCCGGCCAAGCTACAGAGTCCGGCCAAGCTACAGAGTCCGGCCAAGCTACAGAGTCCGGCCAAGCTTCAGAGCCCGGCCAAGCTTCAGAGCCCGGTCAAGCAACAGAGTCAAGTCAAGCAACAGAGTCAAGTCAAGCAACAGAGTCAAGTCAAGCAACTGAGTCAAGTCAAGCCAAAGCTACTGTTCTCCATGAATCAAGCCAAGTTACAGCTGTTGTTCTCCATGAGTCAAGCAAGGACACAGTTGTTCCCCATGAATCAAGCCAAGTCACAGCCGTTGTTCCCCATGAGTCAAGCCAAGATACAGCTGTTCTCTACCCACGCTCCCAAGCCACGCAGAGCCCACGCTCCCAAGCCACGCAGAGCCCACGCTCCCAAGCCACGCAGAGCCCACGCTCACAAGCCACGCAGAGCCCACATTCACAAGCCACACGCCCATAGCATCAGCACCCACAAGGTCAACAGACACCCCACTAGCTACTGTGCTGCCTGTAATGGCCGTAGCCATCCTCAGTATGTGGGCAGCATACTGTGCTCCAGAGGCCTCTTCTGTCCACGAGTCTGCTCCAGAAGCTTCGTCTGTCCACGAGTCTGCTCCAGAAGCTTCGTCTGTCCACGAGTCTGCTCCAGAGGCTTCGTCTGTCCACGAGTCTGCTCCAGAAGCTTCTTCTGTCCACAAGTCTGCCCCAGAAGCTTTGTCTGTCCAAGAGTTTGCGCCAATACCTCCTGAGGTGTCAGCATGCGCTGTAGAACCTCCTAAGGAGGTGGCGTCCATTAATGAACTCACTGCCTCGTCTGTCCACGAGTCTACGTCAGAGGCCTCCTCTGTCAAGGACTCTGCGCCAATGCCCCCAGAAGTGGCAGCTCCGGCTGCAGAATCTCCTCAAGGGGCGATTATATATAATCGAAGTATGTGTATATGGAATGAAACTCTGAATATATGGAATTAAACTGAATATATGGAATAAAAATCACAATATATAGAATAAAAGTCAGAATATATAGAATGAAAGTCTGAATATATAGAATGAAACTCTGAATATATGGAATAAAAGTCTGAATATATGGAATAAAAGTCTGAATATATAGAATAAAAGTCAGAATATATAGAATGAAAATCAGAATATTTGATATGAAAGTCTGAATATATAAAATGAATGTCTGAATATATGGAATGAAAGTCTGAATATATAGAATAAAAGTCAGAATATATAGAATGAAAATCAGAATATTTGATATGAAAGTCTGAATATATAAAATGAATGTCTGAATATATGGAATGAAAGTCAGAATATATATAGAATAAAAGTCTGAATATATGGAATACATGTGTGAATATATAAAATGAATGTCTGAATATATAAAATGAATGTCTGAATATATGGAAGAAAATTTGTAGCTATTGAAGGAATTCTGATGCACTAAGAATGTTGCAATAATGGAAATATGATCCTCAATTGATGCGATGCAGACTCCAAACTGTGCTGGAAAAAAAAAAAAAAACTCTTTAAAAAAAAAAGTAGAAAAGCACTTTCAAAAAAGGTTAAAGCACATGACAAAAAAATTTGGTTTAGTCAACTTAATGTTACTTAATGTTAGTTTAAGTGACAACTGGAATATTTTAGTTGACTTAGTTTAACAGTGTGTTTGTGTTGTTTGGAGTATGACAAGCTGCTGCAAAAAAGTCTTGTAGTACAACAAAGTACTGGAAAATTTGAATCGCAATTCAAAAGCCTATTGCTCTGATAATGAGGATAAAGCAAGCTATACATTATTCAGTGAGAATTGTTTAATTTGCACTTTCCTTCCATATATTAACACTTTCACATACATTTAGACTTTTATTCCATATATTCAGAATTTCATTCTATATATTCAGACTTTCATTCCATATATTCTGAGTTTTGTTCAATATATATTCATACTTTCCTTCCATATATTCAGACTTTGATTCTATATATATTCAATTTCATTCCATATATTCATAATTTCATTCTATATATTCAGACTTACATTCCATATATTCAGAGTTTTGTTCAATATATATATATATATATATACACTACCGTTCAAAAGTTTGGGGTCAGTACATATTTATTGTTTCTTTCCTTTTTTTTTTTTTTTTTAAGAAATTAATACTTTTATTAACCAAGGATGTATTAAGTTAATAATTAAAAGTTTATTAAAAGTTAATAATAAATCATTTACATTGTTATAAAATATTTATATTTTGAATAAACACTGTACTTTTTAAACTTGTCATTCATGAAAGAATCCCGAAAAAAAAAAAAAAAAATTACAGGTTCCAAAAAATATTTGGCAGCACAACTGTTGATATTATCTAACATTGATCATTCTAATAACAAATCCGCATATTAGAATGATTTCTGAAGGATCATGTGACCCTTAAGACTGGAGTAACAGTTCCCCAAGGTTGCTGATTGGTCGGAAGTTTGTGGTTGTTGGAAGTGATGTCTTGGACGTTGGCTGGAGGATGGAGTCGTGTACACTGGTTGAAGTTTTGAGGCGGGCACAAAGTCTGAGACACGGCTTAGCGGCAAAACTTAACTTAGAACACGAAACTCTCAACGGAAAGAAAAGATTAAAGTAAAAGAAAGAAATGTGACGATCTCCTCATGTTTTCGTTCAGAGGAGTGGCTGGCGTGCAAGCCAGGAAGCGTTCAAAGAACGCAAAGAGCAGCGGCAAAGAGCAGCGGCAAAAAGCAGAGGCAAAAAGCATGGCTAAAAGAGATGGCACGAAGCACAAACTAAAAGGAAAATTTTATGGTGTCCTGTGGTTTTAAACTCAGCTTTGGACACATCCCAAAATGGTGTCTTGACCAATTAGATGTTGTCTTAACTCGGGATACTGCTATGTTTCTCCTCCCAAAACATAAATCAGCATGTTATCTTATCAGTCAAATGGTCAGAATTTTCCCGCTCTTGCAGAGTATAATTTGGCCATGATTCCTATAACATGAATACAAAGCATTTGACAATGAATTGATCGGTGGAAACATTCAAAGCATGAATTTTCAAACTCATACATACCAAACATGAATATAAACCCTTAAGCTATTCAATAGTTATTAAAAAGGACACACACAATGAGTGATTAGAACATAACAGACAAATGTGTGGGTAACATACATAGTAGGGTGTTATGCAATGGTCTGAGGTTCATTCATAAGTCCTTTTAAGCATCATTTTGGTGCATATTTAGGCAGAAGGGACAGTCTCTCTGTCATTCTGTGAACTAAGGGCATGTTCCGAGGAACAAGGGAATTTAGAAGGAACTCGGTCTGGTTCTAGTCTTGGGTGGGGGAGCACCACCCAACAAAGTTTCCTCATGTGATGGTCCTGATGTGCTGTATCTTTGACCATTAATCTTGGGTTTCTTGCCCCAATATTGACAATCTCCTTCCTGAATTGGGATTATCAATAATTCTGTTGTTTTGTTTTAATGTTGCAAGTTGTTCAAAGCTGTGAAAGTTGGTTGGTTAGGCTTACTTCAGGCTGGCTAGTGCCAGGGTATCCTGGACGGATTTATGACATGTTTCTGGGCCTCTTTGTGGAGTTTGGCTCTTTGGTTTCAACCAAATGTTCTGATACCCTACAATATACCCTACTATTGTAGGGTAGTATAATATTCAGTTCCTAATATTCAGACTTTGGTTCTATATATATATATATATATATATATATACAGGGGTTGGACAATAAAACTGAAACAGCTGTTTTTTTTTAAAACAATTAGTACGTTGTTGAGCCTTTTTGTGCCCAATGCAGCATCATTTCATCCTGGGAATGACAAAGATAAGTCCTGCACAGTAGCCAGAAGGATTTTAAGCTATTCTCCTCTTGCAAAAAAAAAAAAAAGTGGCCAGGTCACTACGTGATGCTGGCGTAGGAAAACTTTTCCTAACTCGCTCTTCCAAAACATCCCTCAATAATATTCAGATCTGGTGACTGTGCAGGCCATGGGAGATGTTCATCTTCACTTTCATGTTCATCAAACCACTCTGTCACCAGCCTTGTTGTGTGTATTGGTGCATTATCATCCTGATACAAGGCACTACTTTCAGGGTACAATGTTTGATCCATTGGGTGCACATAGTCAACCTTCACTCTCTGCTCTTACTGGTGCAGTGTGCAATCAGTGAAGATAGGCCACCAGGCTGTGCAAACATATCCATGAAACCTCCAACACTATATTGGCCAGTGTTTCAGTTTCATTGTCCAACCCCTGTATATATATATATATATATATATATGTGTGTGTGTGTGTGTGTGTATTATTCAGCCTTTCATTCCATACACTCAAATGTCATATTATAAATATAATTATTTCCTGAATGGCATTCCATAGTTATCTTATCAGTAACATGGTCCAAATTTTCTTGCTCTTGCAGAGTATAATTTGGACATGATTTCTATAACAAGAATATAATACATTTTTCAAAGAATTGATTGATAGAAGCAAAATGTGTTTTTTTTTCTTTTTTAATCAGTTGACAGCACTAATGTAAATTTCACTTGCTCTTTGATTAATGAGTTGATTACTTTGTGTCCTTGTTATCGCATTTCTGTGTCAGGTTAGTAACAGACTAAAATTCAGCTGAGATGGAGCATAAGGCATGCCAGCTGTATCTTTAGAGATACGACTAACACTTGGTATTAGTTTCAGTGTACTTAGACTGTAAGGGCCTATAGGGAATTTCCATTTAGTTCAACTGGATGTTGTTCGACCAACCTAAACAGGGAGAGCCTATTTATTGTACCGGTTTATTGTAATATTACTTTAGCTAAGTGTACATGGGAAACCATGCATGACTATACCAAAGCTGCTATCAGGGAAAGTAATGTTGGTTGGCCTATACCCAGGGCTCAAATCGAGGGGGGATGCAAGGGGGATGCAAGGGGATGCTATCTCCCTTTTTGAAAAAAAAAAAAGACAAAAAGCATCCCATCCCCATCCCCCCATACCATCCCCATTAAATTAAAAATTATGTAAGACCTATCGTGCAATTTAAATGATAAAATTCTCTACTTAATTTCTTAATTTCTCTAATAATTTCTAAACTAAATAATGGTGATTGGCCAATCAGAGCTCAGTGTTAATGAGCCGAGTGCTTGCATGTTGTCTCATTTTTCTCGCAAAACCTTTCAAGCGAAACTTCTGACGTTCTTTAAGAAGAAGACAACTTAGGCCTAATACGGCATGGTATTTCACTGATTAGAGTTTAAAGATACTCCCCTAATATCATAACATTATTGTGCTGTACTATGTGTGACTGTGAGGATGAGGGATGATGAGAGAGAGAGAGAGAGAGAGAGAGAGCAATGAGGGATGCGTTCCATTCAGAAATTATCAGCTGCAAAGTCCCTTTAAGGCAAGTCATTCCACTCGGCGGCCATCTTTGAAAAGCCTCTCAGGCAAGCAAGTGTAGCTCCTATTTATGTTAATAGGGAAACATCAAATTCTCCAAAACTCTTCATAAACTGTTCATTAAATTTCATATTAACCAGTGAAACCACCAGTGAAATTTGACAACAAACTGCCTCATAAATATTATTCCTTATGCTCCAATAGCGTTAAAAAAAGCTTCTTTTTCAGGCGAGATCAGCCAGTGCGCATGCGCAGTACTGAGCGCACGTCTCAGAATGCTGACTGTTTCTATAGCAACCAGGACTTCTAACTAAAGGGTGATACGGGAGTGGATTTTCAAACCTCTCCCATCCCACTCCCACAAAAAAAAAAAAAAAAAAAAAAATCCCATTCCATCCCAATCCCATAAAAAAAAAAAAAAAAAAAAAACTGAGGGAAAATTCTGTCCCATCCCAATCCTAGAAGAATGACTCCCATTCCCTCCCACTCCTGTGTTGTTTTTTTCTTTTTTTGCTGGAATCTGTCAGTTACAGAAAGTCATCTTAACAATGCACAGTGTGTTTCATGTTGAATCTTATGCAAATCATCCATCCATCTATACACACACACACACACACATTATAAAACACACATTATAATTTTCACTGAGTTTCTATTATGATGGAGTCCCACTGTTGCTATGCAAGAATAGGAGAGAGTCCACACATTCTGGACTGAGACTGGTGCGCCTCTCCTTAATTCTTCCAGCAACACTAAAGCTCCTCTCTGACGGGGTACTTGTTGCTGGGATTGCCAACAACTTCCTGGCAACTGGCACCAGTCTACCTGACATCTCCTGCCAGAAGTTGAGAAGGGACTGACTGGTCATCTTTGTAGGCTTGTTCATATATTTCAGCACCAACTCTCGGCTCCATGACTCGTTAGTGTTACCACAGTCCTCCCTCTCCTCCTCTTGCACACAGCTTGAGAAGAAACTGTGCACCTCTTTGTGCTTGTGGCCACTAGGTGTGGTGGATCTTCTGAGAAAAAAGATAGATTGTTACGGTACAATTGAGTTTGTGTTATAGGCATAACGCTTTATATAGTGCTAAATACTCGTCTTTTATTGATGGAGGTAATATACAACTTGTACGTAGGTACTGACTGAGTGTGTGTGTGCACACTGTGTGGCTTTCCATAAGTGAGAGGGAACATTTTGTAGTTATTTCAGAAATTTCCTGAGTGCACTGTCTATTCTTAGTACTACGCTATGAGTTACCCTGTTGGACACTGGTTCTCTCCTCTATCCCTACTCTTTCTGTGATTCCTGCCAGAGCGTTGATAACCTCTTCATATTCCTCAGCATTGAGAGTTTTTCTTAAGAAACACCTCAGGCTAGGAGAGAGTGCTGTGGCTATCTTGTGGTAGAGGTGGATTTTGAATTTCAGTTCCACTGCCACTGCCTGGCCTAATATCCTTTTCAGCTAGGAGGAGGAAAAATAAAATTACATTTACACAACATTGTTATTGGATAATGGCCATCTTCTGTTAGTTAACAGAATGACCAACAAAACAATTAAAATGAGGACTGTATTATATTACCTCTTTCACAATAACTCCATCCTGAAGCAACAAACCCCTAAGCAGGGTTGCCTTGGTTCCCCACGTCCAAATGATCAAATGTGTATTTAAGAATTAGGTTAATGTTATAGCTTGCACAGGACAGTCCTGTGCAATCCTTGAAAGCCGTGACCACATTTGAACCATTGCCGGTCACTACAACAATATCCTTGCTCAAGATGCCAAACTCATATATGTCAGGATAGATTTAAAAAATAAATAAATAAATAATAATAATAATAATAATAATAATAATAATAATAATAATAATAATAAAAATATCCAAACACAAATAAATTGAACATAATGATTACTTTGCAAGTAAATTATTGTTAAAGCTTTAACTAGTCAGAACAGTTAACAAGAGATGTAAGAGACACTGAATAGAATGGTACCATATTACTTGGACAAGCCAGTAAATACAATATAACACCATTAAGCATATGTACTACACATATATGTAACACAGGAAGAGACTGGGGTTAAAAGACAGATACCTGAAGGATGGACTCCACAGTCCTTTTTATATTTTCATGGGTTTTGACACCCATAATCTCCCTTGTAGCCAGGACCCGGTTCACCTATTTCCATTCAAGAATATAATGAACTGTAACTGTTATGTAGTCTGTGTTTGTTCTTTCTTCTGCCCATAGGTCAGCTGTAACAGCGCAGTCTGGGCACTAAAGGATGTTTAATTCAGGCTTTGCGGGATCTTACATTACCAGATAACCATTTGACCATATGTTTTTAATTTACAATCCTAAGTAGTCTCCAAAAATTTCTAAAAACAACAACAACAACAACAACAAAAACATTAACATCAGGGCTGCACGATTATGACAAAAATCATAATTGTCAATTACCTTGAAATTGTAATTGTGATTATTAATTACGATTATCACAATTTACATTGAATGATGTTTTGAATAGCTTTGAAGCAAAGCTATTTTTTTAATTGTTTAAAGCAACTGCATGCTACATTTTTATATATAACAATTCTTCTTTGAATATAAAAGTAAAATATAAAAATGTAAATATAAATCGTAAAAAAAAAAAAAATTGAATTTAAAAATTAAAACAATGAGGGGAAAAAACGTAACATTAAACATCATAAAAAAAGGAAGCAGTGTACCCAGTCCTACCTGTTCGTGAATAACTTGTTTCTTTACTTTCTCGTCTTCAACATGGCGAGAAACAGTGTGTTACGGATCTGGACGGTGAGCTGCGATGTCGCTCTCACCTTGCACCTCACTGACTGTTTCACCACACCCTGGACTACATTCCCCATCAGCCATTGCACTTCACCCGCATCCAATCAGAGACACTATTTATAGCCCGATCTTCCTGTTACGCACTGCGGAGTATTGAATTGCGTTTAGCACTGTTTGTGTTAGCAACTGTACGGAGCCTTAGTCAATCGTGTTTTCTAGTCTAGTCTTGTTCATTGTCATCCTAGCTTTGAACCTTCGCCTTGTTATATCGTCCTGTCTGTCTCGCTGCCTGCCTATTGGAACTCTCGCCTGTCTGGATTATTCTTTCGTCTCTCCCTTCGGATAACATTCGCCGTGGATCGACCTTCGCCTGCTCTATGGACTATTCTTTGTCTTGCTGTCTATACACCCGTTTACCATTGTCTGACCCTGCCTTCCTTGACCATGTTTCTGTCTCATCCTGTTAATAAAAGTATGCACATGGATCCACTCACCTCTCATCTCACTCATTCCGATACACAGTGCCTGCACTCAGTAGCACATCTTCGACCTCAACGCTGCTTCCATATTTAGCCCCGATATTGATGAGCTCTTTAGCCAATTCAGTGAACCATCTTCCCTCAACAAGAGCGAAAGGTCATAGATCCTGGCTGCACATATGAGCCATCACGTCTGTGATTTTTGACTTTACAGTGGCTGGCACCTTACGTTTCATGAAGGAAGAAATTGTTGGTTGCCTCGGGAGGGCTGCTTTGCATGTGTGACACTGAAGGCCACTTCTGAGTCTGAGTCTGAATAGTATTTGATCAGTATTGCGTTTTCACGTTATTTTCCTCAACGCGTAAATTATTTTTTTCAGTTATTTCAGACCGCCCAGAAATATCCGTGGGCACAACTTAAGTATCATTTTTCCGACAGTAGCCGTTGCAGCATAGCTTTCACATCTGCCTCAATTTTGGTTATGATTTTCGCAGCTAAAAAGTGTGTGAAGAAGCCTACTTCTTCTCTTACATTATTGGTGGTTGGCACTTATCGCCACCAACTGTTACGGGTGTGTGGAGCACACCATTCACTTAACCGGCTACACCAAAGCAAACAGGAAGAGAGCATAAAGAGACAGAACAACTAGTATTGAGTTCAAAATTACAGTTTATTTATATAAAAGGTATATTACTGTATAAAGTTATCATAGTGTTATTACGATTCCCTGTCCCGCCCACTCCCACTTAAATTTTTTTCAGACCCGTCCCAATCACGTTATTAGTAGTGATTTTGTTTCCCGCGGGATTCCCGAAAAAAATAGGCTTGTTTGAGATGCGCCTTGCCTCGCCTTGCCTGAAATGTAGGCAAGAGTAGGGGCTGCAGTGAGGGGAGCAGTGAAATAAGCGCAGTCAAGACGGACAGATCTGACCTCTCGAAGTAGAACAGACACCTACGAAATAAAAAAAGGCGGATATCGCGTTATCACACTCACGTGCTGCGTTGCTGATAAACATGATATAATTTCAGCTCTGTTGTTTTTACAAATAAATCAATTGAATCAGCCATTTGAAACAAATTGTTTGATTGAATTCAATGAATCATTTATTAAAACAGACACTTGCCGCCACCTACTGGAAGTTTTATTTTTCATATCATATTTCTTTATCCATGACAAGCCTAAATCAGCACAAAAACACACTCAGCTAATTATTAAGTTTTGTTATTGACAAAAAAAATCTCACAAAAAAATATAATGAAAAGGAGCTGGAGCAAAGACTGCAAATCTTTTTTTTAAAGATTTGTAAGAAAAGACTGACCTTGAATAAAGAAAAATGTTTCTTTGGATTTACACAGCAGATGGATTAAAATCAGATCCACAAAAGATTAAAGCAGTTTGTAATGGTCCTAGGCCCAAAAATTTGCACTTCTAGACACTTGTGGAATTTTGATGAAGTTTGTTCCTAATTACGCAAATCTGTCAGAGCCTCTTAGAAAACTGACCAGACAAGAATGTAAGGTCCACGTGATTGGCCCAAAAGAGTTTTCCAATGGTTCCTGAGGGTTTCCTGCGTATTCATCTTTTCAGTGCGCAAAGTTATGAAATGTTGGTTAAATTCTAATCTAAATCCATTTTATTATGACCTCAGTTTTAGGTTAGAATGCCAATTATTATTGACCATTCATAGGACAATTTATCTAGACATATGATTAATCTGTTTAACTCTTTAATCACATTGTTCTTGTTCATTTGGATTGTCATGTTGCTCAGAGATATTGCATCAGCCGTTAGTGTACCTCATGGTCACATACTCACCAGTTTTGGTTATTAGACAGAGGTAATTGACTAATACTATTAGATGGCCATTCCTATGCTTTAGTTTTTTAGTTAAAATTCTTTATCAGAAAAAAAGTTTATCGTATTTCCTTTATTTACAACCATTCTTCAATCTCTCCATTAACTCTTATTGTATATTTTCCTTCTAAATCAGTTGAATACACAAATGCATCAGAATCATAATCGCCGTTTACTGGTCTCACTGGTTTGTCTTTGCGGTCTAAACTTGTGACATTAGACCACAAACTACCCCAAAGTAAGAACCGATGTGAACTTTCCAGTAACAACAACAAAACATATGGCTGAACATACTTTTTTTTTTTTTAATGTAGGTGTTGTTTTAAGTGTAAATATGAAAAAGGAATAACACTTAATCAGTTAACCACCACCTAAGCTATAAAATCAGTGCTCTAATACAGGGGGAGCAGGAGGCATCCGGGACCAATAAGAATAAAAAACTTAAGGGGGTCCACCTGATATTTTTATTTTAGTAAATAACAAAGACAATCTGATTAAATTTACACAGTTATGATATGGTAGATGTTGTGAATTAATTATTACAAGCATTCATGTGTCTGTTTTTGGTTAGTTGTCCCTTTAAAATGTAAACATCCCTACATCTAAAGACCATTAAGCACATGACAACATTTTCTGCTTGCTTGGTGCCAGTAAAGCTAACTTTAGTGACTAATAAACCTCTAGTCTACTGGGTGTCATGAGGAGAAAGCTGCTTAGGGTACTGGTCTTTTTGATGGGGTACTTTTCTCTTTTGATGGGGTACTTTTTGTCTTTCTATTAAGTTTCTCTGTGTTTCTATGATAGGATAATTTTCTCTTTCTGTTATATTTTTCCACTCCATGTCAGGCTTTGTATTCCTTACATAAATTGGAAACATTCACTCATTGTTACTATTTTAAACACTTTATCAACTATTGCAAAGTCATCACAACTGAGTTATGACATCCAAACTAATTATTTTGTGACCAAAACCGTCAAAATTATGTACAAAAATAATCATGCATGCCATTCTATGTCCTGGAAATACAACCCAGTAATGTGAAAGTCATTTGTGAAATCACCACCAGATGGTGCAAAGAGTTGGTCCATTGTTTAGTAAAGGTGGAACTGTGACATTTTTACTTGTAAATGATTTCTGTAAATTAATCCTGTTCTACAGCTGAATCTGACAGTGACAGCCTTCAGTGAGTTTGGAAGACATCTGTCTATTTTTACCATTTATAGACATTTCATTGTACTTTGAAGTAATTTCTGTAGTGCTTTACACATCTATCTTTTCTAATGTTCTAGATCAACACAAAAGCCTATTGTTTTAGGTATATGGATATTATTTTTAAATATTATTATTTTTTGTATACATTAAAATATTTTATAGTGCAAGACCCCCAAAAAAGGTGGTGACCCCCCATGAGACTTGATTCAGTTTGACCACTGTATAAAATTACATGTCTACACACCACAACGCCATCTTCCCCCTCATTTCTATGGCAACTGGAGCTTCTAATGCAGCTGCAGTGATGCAATGAGTGTACCAGTTGGCCACACAAAAGTGTATTGCAACAAATTCACTTTGCGAAGTCCAGTTTTTCCTCAAAATTGAGTTATGTCCAAAACCAACTTTTGGGAACTAGTTGTAGGTTTTTCCACCTGATCGGTACCAAACCAGTGCAGAAATAATTTTAATTTAAAAATTATTATTATTATTTTTTTTTTTTTAAATCATTGATTTACATGGTTACAGAAATGTATTTTTCCTAATGTGCTTAAATGCCTTAAGTGCTTGAACCCCAGTAGTTGCTGCTTGCAGCTACATTTATTTTTGTAATTGATTATTTCTCATTTCAGATCCCTGTGGGTTGATCAATCAAGGTATGACCTGTTACTTGAATGCAGTTCTGCAGATGCTCTTCATGACAGACAAATTTAGGGATCATATGCTGAGGTGGGAAATATAACTAATGCTTTATAATTTAATGAATAGCATAATATTCTTATGCTAACTGTAATGTAATTATTTCATTATTCATTGATTCATCCATTTTTTTTTTTTTTATCTATTTATTTATTATTATTATTAATTAATTTTTTTTATTTAGTACAACTCCAGAGGAAAACAACTTAGTGGCTCTGGCTGAATTATTCAGGAGTTTAATAAAAGAACAAACAGCTGTTTCCACAAGAGAGGTTGCAAAGGCTCTAAACATCATAAACGGTTGGTCATGATAAAGCTTTGTTTTTAAACTGCTGGTTCTTTAAAGGGATAGTTCACCCAGAAATGATCATTCAGTCATAATTTTAAACTTATGTAATTTCAAACCTACTTTTTTTCTATCTTTTGAGAAGCAAATTAAGATTTAGGATTAAGAATTACTCATTTGCTAAACAATGTGATTTGGCAAGTCTGAAACAAGCTCTGAACCACTGACTTAAAAAAAAAAAAAGAATTTGTGATTGTTTTGTTTCATGAAGCTGTTGCTTAACAGCAGCCATCATTCATATGGATTTGTTTTATGCTGTCTTTATGAACTATTTGAAGCTTAAAAATGTTAATTACTTAGATTTTCAATGAATGAAAAAAATGATTGTGATTAAGAATGTTAAAAATATCTTCATTTGCAAAAAAGAAAAAAAAAAAGAACTTCTGAAAAGAAATTGCTTAGCCTTCCTAAAGATTTGTAATTAACAAACAATTTGTGCTGTTTCTAAAGCCCCATAAACACAGAGATTCCGGAAAATATCATGAAAAGTTCTCATGACTTTTCTAGGATTGCATGATTTAATCCTTCACATTAACATGATACATGTTAAGGGATGTGATGACACCATTCTCTGGATTTCAAATCTGGGCATTTCAGAAGAGTAGAAAAGAAAAATTTATGTGTTAATCTAGGAAGTTAGTTTTGAGTTCTGAAACTGAAAAATTTTATAGAGCAGGGATAGGCAACGTCAGTCCTGGAGTGCCGATGTCCTGCAGAGTTTAGTTCCAACCCTTAAAAAAAGCCCTCACCTGCCTGTAGCCTTGGTAATCCTGAAGACCTTGGGTTCTTCTCATTTCTTATTTGTGCATCCTTGTTTCCTTTCCTTGCTTCATTTCCTCGCGTCTTAGCTCCACCCCTTCAGGATGCAAGGGTAGGATGCAAGGAAAGGACGCGAGGACGGAGGATGAACAAGAATATTCTTGACCACTCAAGTGTCACTTCAAAGTGTCATCAGCTGCGCCAAAAGGATCTGCCCATATGTTGTAAAAGTTTGTTAATAAAGCAAGATATCCTGCTTAAATATATGACATTATTGAAACTGCAAAGGTAAAATTATTATGACAGAGGTGAAGGGGAAGGTAAATTTATATGTGTGTCACGTTTTGTCGATAAAACACTTCCGCAAAGGATACACCTGTGTATCCTCGCTCATGACTCCTCAGAAAGTTTCCTCAGAAGGGATATTGAGAAGCACCCCTTGATTAGCTTGTTCAGTTGTGTTTGATTAGGGTTGGACCTAAACTATGGAGGACATCGGCACTCTAGGACTGACGTTGCCGTATATATATATATAGAGAGAGAGAGATCTTAGAAATAGTATATGTTGTGTTTGTGTAACTATTCTCTGGTCTTGATGTTGTTGCTTGAAGGCAATACTAGTTTCTGTTCACTCCTATGTCAGTTTAATTTTATAGTTGTCCTTCTCAATTAGTTTCTGAGCAGAAAGATGCAGCAGAATGTCTGCAGATGATATTACACAGAGTACCAGAGAAAGCATCAGAGGTAATTTCAGACTCTTATTTATTAAAGATATGCTGTCAATGTAGATGCTTCAAATATTCTCTCTTAACTGTGGCTCTTTAATACTAGATATTCAGAGGAATCATGGTGACATCCACAAAGTGTTGTGCAAAAGGCTGCACAAAAGAATATCAAGCTGAAACTGATTTTTTGTCAATACTCCTGTCTATTGAAGGACAATGTGACTTGGTAAGAAAAACTGACATTGACTTACTATGAACAATAAAAAACAAAACAAAAACAAACAAACAACAAAAAACAAACAAAACAACCCCCCCAATACATTTATACAATTTTAAATTAATAAATAATGAACAATAAAACTGCATTTCAATTTTTAGAATTTTGCTTTGGATGAGTATTTGGGAATCCATGACATGAGTGGAGATGATCAGCTGTACTGTGTTGAATGTAGAACAATGAGAAACATGGAGACGGCAAGTACACTTTTTTTTTTTAAGATGTATATACTGATACAGCCAAACTATCTGGCAGTAGCAACATACTTAATGCTTCAATGATGTGTAATTTGTGCCTTTAAATAAACTCTTTTCACATCAGAAAAATTACATAGAAAAATGCCCAGACATTTTGACTCTGCAGCTGAAGAGATTTGAGACGGATGGAGTTTACTTCTGCAAAAATGACTACAAAGTTCAAATTCCTTCAAATATTCAGGTATGAGATGAGAAATATAAAAAAAGGGTTTACATCATTATATACCTGTATAATTTTCAAATAAATCTAAAATTTGCTTTAGAGTGTAAAGAGACTCGTTGGAAGCGTGAATAGATCCAAGTGCGAGCTTTATTGTGCAGATCGTAGTCAAGACAGGCAAGGTCAATCTCCAACAAACAGTGATATGTAGGGCAAGACAAAAGCGTAATCTAATTAAACAGGCAGAAGGTCAAATCCAAGAGAGCAGTACAAAGTAACAAATAAACAAGGCAATGGAACAGGGCAAAAACTATGACTATGAAATAAAACAATTATCGTAGAAATAACAAAAACAAGGCAAGGAAATAGGGAAAACACTTGATAGAGTTCACACAGGCAAAACAATACTTCACAAGGATCTGTTTGGTATGGCCCTCTTTATATGGCCACCAAACAGGAAGTAACCAGAGAAGCAGCAGAGGGAGCTGGAAGAGGCAGTCCATGGGTAAGGGCTCCCTCTGTTGGCGTGGTATTACATAGAGTAAGTGAGAACAGACTGACAGCAGAAACAATGTGTTAAAGAATGTCAAAGTAAAGTATCTAAGACTGAAGAAGAAAAAAAAAAACATTTTGAACATTTTTTTCTTTTTCTTACACTTGGTATGAATCATAAAGAGTTTTAAACAATTTAACTCTTACAATTGTATTTAAAACTGTTTAACATCACTTTACATCTACAGTCATGGCCAAAAATATTGGCATCCTTGCACTTCTGTCAGAAAATGCAACACTTCTCTCAGAAAATTGTTCCAATTGCAAATGTTGTGGTATTCACATGCGTATTGTTTTTGTTTGCACTGCAACAACACAAAATAATAATAATTATAATATCAAATTTCACACAGAACTCAAAAATGGATTGGACAAAATTATTGGCACCTTGTCAAAACAGTAAAAAACATGCTTTTCAAGCATGTGATGCTCCTGTAACTTGTATTTAGACACACCTGTGGCAAGTAACAGGTGTGAGCAATATAGTAATCACACTTGAAACCAGTTAAAATGGAGAAAAGTTGACTCAACCTTTGTGTTGTGTGTCACACTGAGCATGGAGAAAAGAAAGAAGTGTAAAGAGTTGTCAATCTTAAGGCTACAAGTCCATCTCCAGAAATCTTAATGTTTCTGTGTCCACTGTGTGCAATATCATCAAGAGGTTTACAGCCCATGGCACTGTATCTAACCTCTCTGGATGTGGATGGAAGAGCAAAATTTATGAAAAATTGCAACAAAGGATTGTTCGAATGGTGGATAAAGAACCCTGATTAACTTCCAAACAAATTCAAGCTGATCTGCAGACAGAGGGTACAACAGTGTCAGCTCACACTATCTGTCAAAAAGGGACACTCTGGTAGGAGACACAGGAGGACACCCGCTGCTGACACAAAGGCATAAAAAAGCAAGACTGGAGTTTGCCAAAACTTATGTAACAAAACCTCAATCCTTCTGGGAGAATGTACTGTGGACAGATGAGACAAAAGTAGAGCATTTTGGTAATCACATCATGGCACTGTTTACAGAAAAATAAATGAGACCTTCAAAGAAAAGAACACAGTCCCTACAGTCAAACATGATGGAGAATCAAAGGTGTTTCGCGGTTGCTTTGCTGCTTCTGGCACTGGATGCCTTGACTGGTATCATGAAATCTGATGATTACCAAAGACTTTTGGGGTGCAATGTAGTGGCCAGTGTCAGAAAGCTGTGTCTCCACCAGAGGTCATGGGTCTTCCAGCAGGACAATGGCCTGAAACACACTTCAAAACTCAGAAATGATTACAAACAAAGCGCTGGAGAGTTGTGAAATGGCCAGCAATGAGTCCATATCTGAATCCCATAGAACACCTGTGGAGAGATCACAAAACAGCAGTTGGGAGAAGACATCCTTCAAATCTGAATGACCTGATACAGTTTGCAAAAGAAGAGTGGTCCAAAATTCCAGTAGAGAGGTGTAAGAAATGCATTCATGGTTACAGGAAGTGACTGATTTCAGTTATAAGGGAGTGCTACCAAATACTAAGTTAAGGGTGCCAATCATTTTGTCCTGTGCATTTTTTTGTTTCTGTGTGGAAATGTATCAGATTTAACTTTTCTTCACTGTTTTTTTTTGTGTGTTGTTCCAATGCAATAATAAAAAATAAATAAATAAACAAACAAACAAACAAACAAACATGTGAGTACCAAAACATTTACAACTGCAACTATTTGGGAGAAGGGTTGTATTTTCTGGCAGAATTGTAAGGGTGCCGATATTTTTGATCATATATATATATATTTCCAACATAAACCTTAAGCTTAAACACAGTGTGCTCTTTTATCACCAGGTTAATGTAGAAAATTATGAGCTATATGCCACCATTAATCACCATGGCACATACAGCAGTGGCCATTATGATGCAGTCATTAAACATGAGAGTGGAGACTGGTATCATTTCAATGATCAAATAGTTACAAAGGTGAGTTTTAAAAAAAAAAAAAATAATAATAATAATAATAATTCAGGACAGTAGGACAATTACAGTTAATCTTCATACCTTTTTGTCAGATCATTTACTAATTTATGAGGTCCTTTTCCCTCTAGCTTACTGTTCCAGGCCTTCAGTGGATCAATTACCGGTAATATTACATTCTTACATAATGAATTACAAACACACACAATAACTAAATTAAAGACTGAACTAATGGTGTGAAATCAAAGACAATGGAGAGGCTGATTAATCTAGTTAGTAAAAATCAGTATCTTGTTTTAAAACATGCATGTCAACTAAAATAACTTCCTGCCTCAGAAGATTACTTTTTTTTTTTTTAATTGCTAACAAGCATTGTTCAATACAGAAGCCACATACAACAAAACTGTTCATACAGACTGCATTATCAACATGAATCTTGGCCAAACAGTTGATCTCACCTCCAACACCCACTCAGAGCAACAAAACACTTCATATGGAGGGTATGCACTGACGTCACTTTCCCGCCAGAACACACCCCCTCAGCCTGACTGAGTGGCAAAAGAGCGTGAAAAGAGTGTGAATGGATTTATTAGGGAAGCTCCGTAAACATGAGTAAAACAAAACAATAATCATTTTGCTGGACTCGATATAATGTTGTTTACAACTTACCAAATATCCAGTGGTCCATGAATATTGATATGCAGCCAGGAATCGAGTTTCCTAATGTAACGGTCCAAAGACCCACCAACAGCGAAGATGATGGAGACATATGGCATTCTGGCACCATGAATGGATTGGAATTCGGCCAACTTGCCCGAAGCATGGCGGCGGTTCAAGCAACAAGCTGAACTGATGTTTTCTGGCCCATTGCGAGAGAAACATGAACCAGAGAAGTGCAGCTACCTTCTTTTATGGATCAGGGAGAAGGGACACACATATACAACACCTGGTCACTTTCCGAAGATAAAGCTAAGAAGCTACAGACATACTACGATAAGTATGTAGGTTATATTATACTACGATAAGTACGTAGCTTATATATAAGTCCAGCCCGATATTATGCCAGATATCACTTCCATTAGAAAATGCAGGCTGATGGCGAAACATTTGAATATTTTCTAACTGAACCAAAGCTACTTGTAAAAGACTGCGGTAACCCCAAAAGTGACAAATGGTCAGGGACCGCATTGTGTTCGCCACAAACTCCGCACGCATCCGCAAAAAGCTGTTAAGCCAGGGAGCTGAGCTAACATTAAACAAGGCCATAGATATTGCCATAGATATGAAATTTAAAAAAGTACAACCATTTCGCAAAAGCTGGATGTCATAGAGCAAAATAACGAAGAGAAGCCGTGTGAATTGTACATTGACAGCATCACATCTGTGAATAAAAACAAAAACAACGTACACAGAAATTAAAGTTTTTCAAAATAGACTCAGGTGCCATAAAGCCATAAATTTAAACAATTTGTGTTCCAAATTTGAGGTTGATACCTCAAAACAATTAGCTTGTTTAAAAGATTTTGTTTGGGTGCAGTACCAAACTTTTCTCTATATTCCAGCAAAGCTCTGCTGGCATTCACAGCGGTGGGATGTGTGATTCGCAGTACAGTATAATTTCTCTCTCTCAAACATTATAGGTGCACAAACATACAAAAATTTTATCTAGGACACACATACATACAAACCACACTCTGACATCCATACCAACATATTCACACAATTATAGCTGCATAATTTATCCAGCTGATTCTATAATATGCATAAGCAGAAAACAGGAATAAAGTGAAAATTTGCTTTTATGTAAAACATGAAAAAAATGGCAACATCTAGTAAAAATTTTAATTTTGAAGCCTTGCCAATAGAATGAAAGTCTATTAACAAATATTGCATCATTTTATAGTTAAATGAAGAAGAAGAAGAAGAAAAAACTCAACTAAAATTAAAATGGACAGAAATGGTTGCACAAGGACTAATGCATTACTTAAAAGTGTTCCCATAGCACCACCCGCACAATCTGTTACAGCCTATGGAGGCAACACATTGAAAGTCCAAGGCACCTGCATTCTAGAATGTGAGCATGACAATCGATCAGCACTGCTAGAGTTCCACATTGTCAAGGCCAAAGCACCACCCATCTTAGTTATAAGTGCCAGCTTAGACCTAAACCTCATTAAACTAGTAATGGAAGTAAGTAAGGAGGAAACAAAAATAGACAATGACCTCAAGACCATATTACAGGAATATGCAGATGTTTTCAGGGGCACTGGAGAATTCGTCAGCTATTTTATCCACAGACTCTCATGTGAAGGCATTAGTCCAGACCCACAAAAGGAAAAAGCCATACAAGAGATGCAGCCACCACAGTCCAAGTCTGAGTTGCACTCAACATGATCAGCTACTTGGCCAGATTCAGACCGCATCTCTCAGAGGTAAATGCACCAGCTGCTAAAACAAGACTGTAAGTTCATATGGGACGCTGTCCACGACAGAGTGTTCAAGCAGAACAAAGAACTGATCACAAATAATCCAGTACTGTCATACTTTGACCCATAGAAGGAACTAGCAAGTAGACACCTCAAAGAGTGGTCTAAATGCAGTTCTGCTCCAACATGATAAACCTGTCAGCATCATCCAAATCACTCAACAGTATGGAACAGAATTACGCCTAAATAGAGAAGGAGCTGTATGCTGTGTTGTTCAAGTGTAAGTATTTCCATGATTACATGTACGGCAGAAAAGTAACTGTGGTATCTGACCACAAGCCACTGGAGGCAATACTCAAGAAGCCTCTCGCTTCAGTCCCTCCTTGTCTCCAAAGGATGATACTTCAACTGTAAAAATATGATATTCACATCCTCCACAAACCTGGGAAACAGTTACCAGTGGCCGACACTCTGCCAGGTAAAGCTACTGAATATCACGATGACAGCGAAGGCATGGATGCACAGGTACGCACCCTGATAGCCAACATCCAAGTAAGTGACAACAAACTGAGGGAAATAATAGCAGCGACAGCACAAGACACCTAGCTTACAGCACTGAAGCAGGTCACAAAGACTGGCTGGTTCGACGTATGCAAACAATTCCCACCACTCATTCAAGAGTATTGTAACAACTGATGTGACAATTCTGAAATTGACGGCATAATGGTAAAAGGAGAGAAAATCATAGATCTCCCATAGCTTACGAAAGGACATGCTAGACTGCATCCACATGGGAGATATGGGTGTGGAGAAATCCAAGCAAAGAGCACGAGACCTTTTATTCTGGCTGTGAATGAGGACAGCAGTTAAAAAAAATGGTGGGGCAATGTAGGGAAACGGTGCAGTGCCAACACCAAAGAACCCTTACTGTCGCACACTATTTCCAAAAGACCATGGCAAGTGGTAGGAACCGACCTGTTCACATGGAACGAACAGAATTACATCGTCATAGTGAACTATTATAGTTGATCATTTGAGTTTTGCGCAACATGGCATGCCTGAGTGCGTCATCATCGACAAACAGCCCTTATTACAGTGCAGAGGAGTTTCACAGATTTGCAGTGGCATGGGATTTCAAACATACCACCACAAGCCCAAGATACACTCAAAGGAATGGCCTAGCAGAGAAAAACATTCAAATTGCAAAGAACATTCTATAAAAAGCGAGAGCTGATGACAAAGACTACTATTTTGGACTATTAGAATACCAGAACACACCTGTGGATAACTTAAAGGGGTCATCGGATGCCCATTTTCCATAAGTTGATATGATTCTTCAGGGTCTTAATAAAAAGTCTATAATATACTTTGGTTAAAAATTCTCAATGGTTGTGTAAAACAACACCGGATATATGTAGATCGGGAGGTGCATTCCCTTCACAAACAAACGTAATCCAGTGCATCTTCAACGGCTCAGATGTCAGAAGTAAATGACAACCACTACATTCATTATTACATCCAGCAACCTCACTCGCACAATTAAAGATAATCTTGTCTAACTTACATCCCTGCTCCAGCATCGAAACAAAGAGAGCGGACTGTTACAGAGGTAAAACACTCATGTCAATCAACTATCATGGGAGTGGCCTCTGTCGGTGTATATAAAAATATTATTTTTACAGATTAATTGAAAACCACTGCATGGATTTTTATCATTATAGAGTAGACTTGTACATACACTGCCAACACACATTAATGTTCAAACAACATGTAAAAGTGAACTTAGCATCTGATGACCCCTTTAAAGTCCCCAGCCCAACTCTTGATGAGCCGCAGGCTGCGATCAATTCTTCCCATAACTGCTGCACGACTCCAGCCTCAAGTCACCCCTCAGAATGTACTCTGGAACTGGAGAGGAGCATGTCAGCACTGACAGCAACTGTACTACAACAGGTCTGTCAAACCTCTACCCCCCTTAGCTGCAGGGACAATCATCCATTTGACACTTACACAAAATGAGTGAGAGCCCACGTACACCAGAGAACCACCAAACTACACCACCTCATAGGGCTGCTTCAGACCCGCAACCTAAACCCGCTCAACAGCCAATTAGCTAGTCACAATAAGAACAATCTTGCTATACCACAATATTTGTCCGTGCAATCAAGCCTAGACAAATTCCTGACCTATAATCACAAGACTAATTAGTCATGCAGAACAAAACCACTACTGCATGTTTATGTCATGTTAATATGAAGTATTCATGTTATACTGTCCTTAAGCAATGCAAAAGTTGGAA
This sequence comes from Labeo rohita, assembly GCF_022985175.1. Taxonomy (NCBI): domain Eukaryota; kingdom Metazoa; phylum Chordata; class Actinopteri; order Cypriniformes; family Cyprinidae; genus Labeo; species Labeo rohita. Next base: position 30,051,823 of record NC_066893.1, read on the forward strand.
AGGTATGTTAAGTTAATCTACCAGGTTGGCATTCAAATCCATTTAAAAGCCTACAGGAACTAGGGAAAGTCTTTCCTTACTCTTGTTATCATAACAGATGTATTTGATTTATCCACTGAAAGACTTACATTCACATCAAGATTTGTAACAATTCAAGCCTAATTTAATGTTGTTGATTCATGCTTGAAACTCGTTTTACATTTGAGTTATAAAGATTTGTTTCAGTGAACATGTACACACTTAGATGTTATGTCATGTTTTTTATAGGAGGGAGATGTATGATTTTACTGTAATATTCAACATATTAACATGAAATGATAACTGCAAATCCATGTTTCGCCGCCTGGAGTCCATTTGTTTCTTTGAATTGCAGCAATTCATTTGCTTTTCTTTTTTGTTGTTGTTGTTTTCAGCAGCCTGTAAAAATATGCCTCAGGTTTCTTGTCAAATCTCTTTGTACACTCAGTCGCAAAAATCTTTCTCAATTTAGATTTGATTTGTGTGGTCTGTCACAGCATTCACACTGAAGCCACACTCAGTACTGCTGATGGTGATATCACGTGCAGGTTTTGCAGGTTGTGGCGTATAAATGACAAAAGTGTTCATGGATTTTGAGAAATGTGGTCAATGAATGCATTTGTCTGAAAGCAATAAAAAATCATTCAGTTTGTTTAGCATAGACTTCTATGTGAACAGTTTTGAAAATGTAGTTTCAGTACTGAACAATGCTTGTTAGCAATCGAAAAAAAAAAAAAAAGTAAGTAAGAAAATATCTGAAATTAAATACCATATACTTTAAAGGAGAAGTCCACTTCCAAAACAAAGATTCACATATAATGTACTCACCCCCCTTGTCATCCAAGATGTTCATGTCTTTCTTTCTTCAGTCAAAAAGAAATTACCTTTTTTGAGAAAAATATTTCTGCATTTTTCTCCATATAATGGACTGATATTATGGCTGATTTTTGAACTTCTAAAATGCAGTTTAAATGCTCCTTCAAACGATCCCAAATGCAGTTGTAAATGATACCAGTCGAGGAAGAAGGGTCTTATCTAGTGAAACAATCGGTTACTTTCATTAATAAAAATACAATTTAAATGCTTTTTAAATAGTTTAAATTGTTAAAATATTTCTTATTTACAGCTCTGGCTCTGCATATTTACTGATGTACAGAAAAGGTGAGTATTATTTTATTTAGTATTACATTAAACCAGTGCTTGAAGTGGACAATCAATAAATCAATAATTAAATTCATGTTTTCAATACAAATAAGTACGTCTTGACTGTTAATATATGGATCCATTCAGAATCACTACACCTCTGACCACTACATAATCTAAAACTCCTTCAGCCAGCATTCACTATAAAACACTCCTGCTTTTAAGCCAGAATAATAATTTACCGGCATCTGGACGGGAGTCACTATTCTCTGTATTAGAGCTATTTTTAACTTTCAATTTGAATGCTTTCACTTACTGAACCCTTGGACTTTCCAGGAGTTTACCGTTTAAAATTATGTGATCGCAAAAACCTGCTTCTTTACATTTTAAGGTATTGTTTTCATTATAATGCACTGATTCAAAAGCCTGGTCTCATGAAAATGCGTATAAATAGCACGATTTTCTATTTCTATTTGGCATGTTATATTGAATTCCACACCGTGTCAACGCGGTAGGGAGGTTCCGCAATTTATCAGTACACTCAAACAGTCAGAGCGTCTCAGTATGACGTAATCCAATCATATATCAGTGCGATCAAGCAGTCCAATAAGGTCGGTACAAAAGTGAAGTCCAGCAACATTCCCGCATGCTCAAGAAGTCCAACAAAATCAGCGCAGTTGCGAAGTTCAGTAACTTTCCTGCATGCTCAAGCTGTCCAATAAGATCAACGCTACAGCGATGTTCCACAATGTGTGGGCACGCTCAAACCGTCCAACGAAATCAGCGCAGCTACGAGGTTCAGCGGCCGTCTAGCACACTCAAGCAGTCTAATAGGATCAGCGTTGCAGTGAAGTTCAACAATGTGAAAGCACGTTCGAACAGTCCAAACAAATCAGTGCAATGATGAAGTTCAGCAATATTCCAGCGCGCTCTGGCGATCCCAAAGACTCAGTATAGTGGCGAACAATGGCACTCCTACCGCTCAGCCCCTAACTACGCTCGTGCCATTCCCACTACCTATCTATCTTCGTCGCCGGCGGCCCTAACCGACCGCGAACGACACCCCCCACCCAAACAATTGAGTGCCTTCGTTCTCTCTAGACACAGGCTCCCCCCCTCCTCTTTGGTCCGTACTCCTTTTCAGCCTTCTATTCCCACCCCAATCTCTGAATCTACAATTCCCCTCCCGGTGTTCCTCTTTACCAATTAACTCTACACTACTACATTCCCAAAACGCCCCACATTACACTATTATACGCATCTGCCCCACGCACTATCATGAGATTCGGTGACAACCCCTGAGGTAGACCAACTCCGCTTGCATCCATTCACGTGAGTTGTCGAGATGAGATGACGACTCCTGGTAGTGTGATTTATACAGTGCCATTTTTAATCGCCCAGACACTGGCGCTGTGACTCTGAGTACCAGCAACATGTCAGAAGTGCCGGTATGCACGAAAAAGTGTCAGTACGCAAAAAGCTAAAATACAGGAGTGCCGGTACTGCGTACTGGTGCATACCGGTTTTGTGGAACATCACAGTTATATATGATATGAGAACAGTAGGGTCTGTACATAGGGAGTATGTGTTATTTAATAAAAATATAATTATATTTTCAGATTGACATATTTTTATTTCTCAAACATAGTCAGTGGGATAAAATGCCCCCAGCAGGCAATGGGCAATTACTATGTTCTGAACATCAGATCCTTTGTTTTGTTTTTTTTTTCCATCAAATGAATTCTAACTAGTTGGATGAATACAAATATTGGAATATATTTATATTTAAAAATGACCTCAAGTTAGCATCAGGTAGCTAGTTAGCTAGCCACCCTGGAAAAAAAAAAAACAGCATATGCTGGTAGGTATGTTTTGATGCTGGTTTAAGCTGGTCCTTTGCTGGTTTATGCTAGACTAGCAGCGACTAGTGGGTGGAACAAGGCAGCCCTCCTCAGCGCGTATTGACAAGTTCCCCGTGTTCGTGCTCAGATGGCCATCTATGATGATACCGTTGGATTAGGGAACTTTATGCAAAGAGCTACTCGCATCCCTTAACACCTCTCAGCCTCTCTAAGCCACCAACCAGCTTGGCCACACCTGTCAGCGGTCCCCCAGTACCAGAACCCAATCATTTTATCAAACTCTGCCCCTGGAGCTAGTTCTGCTGCCATAACTGTCTCTCTGTTGTCTTGAAACCATCCTCCAGTTCCAGTGCTGCAACCCTTGTGGAATGTCCAGAAACTAAAGAAAAACACACCGTCCCATCTGATTGTGGCGTTCAAGGTGTTTAGTAAGCAGGCAGCCACCCGTTTACCACCTCATCGGCCATGGGACTGTACCATCGACTTGTTGCCTGATGCTAAACTCCCCAAGGGTAGAGTTTACTCCTTGTCCATCCTGGAGCACAAGGCTATGGAGGATTACATCCAGGAGGCACTTAAACAAGGTTTCATTCAACCCTCCACCTCACCAGCTGCCTCGTGCCTCTCCTTTATGGGCAAGAAGAACACAGGCTTAAGTTACTACCGCACTCTGAACTCTCAAATCATCGAGTTGCCATACCCACTTGCTCTGGTCCCAGCCGCCTTAGAGGAACTCCAGGGAGCCCACGTCTTCTCCAAGCAGGACTTGCAGAATGCTTACAACCTTGTTCGTATCCGCAAAGGCGACGAGTGGAAGAGTGCATTCATCACTCCATCCAGCCACTATGAATCCCGGGTCATGCCGTACGGCCTAGCCAACTCCCTTTCTGTGTTCCAAGAATTAATGAACAAGGTGTCATGGGAGTATCTCCATCGCTTTGTGATCGTCTACATTGATAACATCCTCATATACTCCCAGAACCTGGCCAAACATCACCAACATGTAACGCAGGTCCTCCAAAAGCTGAGAGAACACTACCTATATCTCAAGCTGGAGAAATGCGAATTCCATCGCTCCACCGTGCAGTTCCTCTGGTATGTCATTGGCCCTGACGGAATCCAAATAGACCAGGGGAAGGTAACTGCCATCAAGGAGTGGCCACTTCCCCAGGCTGCAAAAGGGCTGCAAAGATTATTGGGTTTTGCCAATTTCTTTTGAAGATTTATCATACACATTAGTCTTCACCTGGCTCCCTGTACCACCATACTCTGTGATAAGCCCAAGTCCCTGTTCTGGAGCTCCATGGCCCACAAAGCCTTTGAGAAGCTTAAAGAAGCATTCAGCAAGGTCCCCATCCTCTGACATCCTGATCCTCAAGTCCCCTTTGTCGTGGAAGTTGGGGCCGTGATGTACCAGCAGTTTGGTGAGCTCCAGCCTTGCGCTTACTACTCAAAGAAACTGACGGAGCAGAATTATGACATTGGAAACTGTAAGCTGCTCGCCATCAAGCTGGCATTGAAAGAGTGACGGCACTGGCTGCAGGGAGCTAACCACCTATTCACCAATACCTCAGAGATGCCAAAAGACTAAACCCCCATCAGGAATGCTTTGCTCTGTTCTTTATCCGATTCAATTTCATCATCACCTACTGGAAACCGCAACTGTAAAGCAGATGCCTTATCCCGGTTGCACTCCCCAGACTCACCTGTAGAAACAGAGGCCATTCTTTCTCTAGCCCTCATTGTTATTCCCATCCAATGGAACATTGCCGAAGACATCCATGCCACTTCTGTCACCAGAAGGGAAGACCTATGTTCCTACCTTCCAACGACAACCCCTTCTGGGCTCCGTTCACAATGTACTGGACTCTGGACACCCAGACCCTCTTGCTTCTCCAAGCTCAGTACTGGTGGCCCAGTATGGATGTCATCATGTATGCCCAGAGCTGCTCAGTCTGTGCTATGCCCAAGAATCCACGTCACCTCCCTGTAGGCAAGCTTGTCCCTCTACCTATCCCACGTCGGCCCTGGTCCCACATAGGGGTTGACTTTGTCACAGACTTACCTAACTCAGATGGCAACACCTGTATCCTGGTAGTCATTGAATGGTTCTCAAAAGCCTGCAAACTAATATTGTCCTCAAGGGTTTACCTACTGCACTGGAGACTGACGAAAGTCTCTTTACCTAGGTCTTCAGGAATTACGGCCCCCAATTCATATTGCACGTGTGGAAGGCCTTCTTCAGGTTACTTGGAGTCACAGTGTGCTTGTCCTCAGGTTACCATCCTCAGACTAATGGCCAGACTGAGGGCAAAATACAAGCGCTCAGACATTACCTCCGGGCCTACTGCCATGACAACCAACACAGCTGGAGCCGTTTCCTCCCCTGGGCCAAGTATGCACAGAATTCCCTCTGTCAAGAACCCTTTCAGTCACATCCTTTCAGTGCATAGTCTTTTTCCAACCACAACTCTTCCCTTGGACAAAAGAACCCTTGGAGGTTCCAGCTGTAGGCCACTCTTTCTGAGCAAGTGAGAGAGTGTGGGACTCAGCTCACATACATCTCCAACGTGTGGTGAGGAGGAATAAGACCATCGCAAATGCTTGGCGCTCCTCTACTCCCACCTACCAACCTGGAGAGAGGATGTGGTTGCCGACCTGGGATCTGCGCCGCCACCTGCCCTGCAAGAAGCTTATTCCCCACTACATTGGTCTGTTCAAGATACAGAGGCAGATCAACAAAGTCACCTACGAGCTCCAGTTACCGAATTCACCCCACCTTTCACATATCCTTACTGAAACCTTTCTCTCCTTCTGCACCGGAGCCCAACAAGCCGGAAGAAACTCCTTGTCCACAAATCCTCGACCAGCATTCCACTACCAGGTCTGGGACATTCTGGATTTACGACGACGGGGAGGCTGGCTCAATTACCTGGTGGACTGGGAGAGATATGGATCAGAGGAAAGATTCTGGGTGGCCTGCACCCAGAGGCTGTGGCCGCCCTCATCATTGTCTGGAGCCGCCCCTGGAGGAGGGGGTAATGTCAGGGATTCCCCGCTGTCACAGCCACCTCAGTCACCCCAGTCACCAGAGTCACCAGCCACAATACTCACCAGATCACAGTCACCTGACTTCTAGATCACCCGCACCTGCACCTGCAGCCACTAATCAGGACTCGCGTGTGTGTGTATATTTATTTATGCATGCACGCTCATCTCAGTCTCTTATCGTCCGGTCTGCTGAACTGTTTACATTGCTTATTACTCATCTGCCATCTGCCATTCACGATCTGCAAAACCAACCTGTGAATAAGCTTACCTGTTTGACTGTTTACCTCTTGTCTCTGGCCTGTTCTGTGACAGTATTCTTATTAGTAGAGTTAGAAAGGCCTACATTGTTATTAAAAACTGAAATAGTATGTTTCTTGTTGTTTCTTGTACATGCAGATTTTTTTTTTACATTAAGATAAACCAATGAGTTTATTAAATTTGTTTATTCTTTCTCTATACTTTAGACATGCAGGACATCCATGTTTATGTATCAATGTCTGTAACACATGCTGTAAGTGTGAAACTTTTAGGAAACTTATTCAAGATGTAGGCTAATCATTTTGGTGCCAAAATCCTGATTTCTCAGAGTGTAGAGACAAAATGGTCCACCTTTTGCTGCTAATAATTTATTATATTTATATTATATGGTTGATTATATGGAAATCAGAGGAGAACCATCAGGGCCCTCTAGAGCCAGACAGGGCATAAACAATTGTAATAAAAGCAATATTTACAATTTTTAAAAACATTATTATTTTTTTAATGATAAACTAGATTTTTCTAATTTTATTTAATCAATTCATAACATTATGTCGCAATACTGAAGCTGAGACACATCCCAACATTCAGCGCAGTTCAAGATTGTGACCAAAACTGTTCCCATAAAGGAAGTTTTCTGAAGGTGACTTTCTGCAGTCTCTGATAAAATCGGCCAGGTTTTCTCTGTATTAGAGTCATTTTGAACTTACTATTTGAATGAATTTGTTTACTGGATCCTTGGACTGTTTAAAGGGGTTCACCGGTTTAAGAAATTTCAGATCTTAAAAACCTGATTCCATTCATTTGTAACATATTGTTTTTGTTATTATTTACTGATTTAAAACAGTAATTAATAATAATTGTTATTTTACCACTGCGTGCCACCCCTGAAACTGACATGGTCTTGCGAATGAACAGGCAGCATCTCTGTCACTGCCTCTCTGACTGGAGTGCGGGAGATGGAGCGGGTGCGGGCGCATGAGGCGCCATCATCAAACATATCTTAATGAAAGTCGGCGCCACGGTCCTGACCGCATCATCAGTAGGCGCATTTCCATTACCCTTCAAGATGCGCAAATTTAAATTAAGAATTGAAAATACGCCTATCTTCCATGTAAATGGAAAAGGCTCGGACAGGACACAGCAATGCTAAAGCCAGATCTGCCTCCACATTGAAAAGGAGTCTGTATGGAGTCTGATTTCTCTAGGGAAGGTGAGCTATTGTGAGAGCACAAATGGCTGCACAATGAGCTTTCCTAGAAAATGAGTGGCACGCAGCAATTAGAGCCATGACTGACTCCAGAGAGGGAGATGACGGGGGAGTTATGACATGCGACAGGTGCGTACACTGCTTGGGGTAAGCCGCTGTTGCTATGTTGTCCGGGGAGACAAGTACATGCTGAGCACATCGCAGAGATAGTAACTCGAGGCAAGATGTGCTACTGCAATCAAGGTCCCTTCCGGAAGCCCGAGGCTGCATGCCCGATACAAGCAGTGCCCCAGCAGTCTTGAGGCATTTAGGATTTCACATGCCTTGACACCTGCCCTAAGGGCACTTCTGCTTGTAGAACACACGGCCTTTAACAAACTTGGGGTGACAACCAGCAGCCATCTTGGGATCCAGCCAAACAGGCAGTGCAAAATCGGTTTCATAAATGACCGGCTGAGTGGCATAAGTGCGGCTATCTTTTTAACAGGGGAGAGTGAGCTCTTTTCTCAGTTGACCTAAAGCCCCAGATGACCGAAGTGATGAAGCACCACATCCCTGTGGTCAGACTCACGAGTGAGGTAAAATACACCAGTTGATGAGACAGACAGGCATCCCCGCTAGTTAAGAAAGGTGCAGAGGACCAGGGAAGGCTGACGGGGAAGAACTTGAACTGACACGCTTGACCCTCAAAGGCAGACCAAAAAACGGTCTGTGTCAGGCAAATTCAAGACATGAACGTGTGCACACTTCAGGTCAATGGCTGCAAACCACTCCTGGGGCTGGCTGGATCCACTAGTCTTCCTGGATACGATGATCCCGGGACAGTAATGTAGTAAAGTCCTGAAATCAACTCAGCCGAAGCAAAGGCTCTGAGAATAAACCATGCCCACAACCAACATACAAGTGAAATCAACAGAGCAGAACCAACGTACCCACGGTGGAGCAACTAAGGAGTTGGCGCAAAAAAAAAAAAGATGGCGCAACCAGGGAAGCAAGCATCCAGAATAAGAGATGAGGTGCAGAGGGCAGCACTTACCTGATCCCAGGACCCGCGGTGAAGGAGTGTGAGGAAGCAACACATCACTCACACTTAGAGCCCAGCAAATATCTAGAGATAAAGGAAATTGTTCTTAAGAAAATTGCTCTTTTATTGAAAGGGCCTCAGATCAAGCGGCATGTGAATCAATAATCTTTCCTCTTTAATATTTGCAGCACAATATAAACATGAAAAAATATTTTAATGGATGTTAAAATAAAAAAAAAAATCATAAAAACTTGAGGACATATATACATGAACAACATCTTCAGAACTGCTCTGAGAGTCACTTCATGAGCATTTCGCTAAAACAAGCAGCATATATACACAGAACCCCCCGGACCCCCTAGAAGAATCCAGGTTGCTTTTCCTCCACTCTACCCTACTAATAATACAAAATCAATCATTATAATACTTTTTTATATCTTTCAATTAATTTGTTCAAGAATTTTATCTGATTATTAGACAGACTTCTATCCGTCTTAAGCCGGGCGCACAGTGCACGCACATGAAAGCACAACCAGTGTTTATCATATAAAAGGCAACAACATATTGCATAAGAATTCCATGAGTGGCGGACAAGAGTGACAGAGTTTATGGTGGTTAGAAGAAATCTCTAGTATTAATTCTGATCATGGCTTGTCTTGAAAAATGAAGAGAATCTGATGCTCGTCGTAGGAGAAGTCACACTGCAGGACTGTGCACCAAATCTTCTGACACTGCCAGAATTTCGTCTAAAGAACTGTTAAACAAAACGTCCAGAACATGATTCTTGTTAGATATTTGAAAAGTCTACCACTACAAACATGTGATCTCAGATTCCACTAAAATGACTCAAAAGCGAACCGTACTCAGACCACCTTCCGATCTCGTTACTTTTTTCAAAAATAAATAAACAAGTAAATAAATAAATAAACCAACTGTTAACTCGAACAATACAAAATAATTATGTTGTCATTAATGTAATCTACGGCTAACTGTGCATTAAATTATTTGATGATGAAGGCAAAGAACCACCCGACACGCAGCTGAGATCTAGCATTCTGCTCACTTCAAATCAGACACAGAGATGAAGTAGTGCAGTAAGATCACATGTATGTGAATGCATGAATTATAGCATTGATTTGAATTATTGTGCATGTGTGACTTGTGTCTGATGTGTGTGTGTGTATATATATGTGTGCAGCATGGGTGTCAGTGAAAGCAGCAAAACAATATGGTACCAATATTAAGTTAGCAGCAAAGAAACATTTTAATACTGTCTTATCTGAGCAAAAAAGAAAGTTGAATTAGCTTTATACATAATGTTCCCTTTTAATTTCAAAATTGACTGAAATGTTTTGTTAAAGCTCTGCAAATGTCTTGACCGGTGTCATGGTTAAGGATTGCCAGCTCTTCCTCACCCCCTTCCCTGCCCACTTTATCTTCCAGTTTTTCCAGTAGGTCAGACTCCAGCATTTTACTGCTGCACAGAAAGCTGGGGTCTGGGTTCTTATAAAGATGTGGTGTGAACAAGAAAGGTTCTGAGATCACTTACGTGTTAAAGAGGACCAAGAAAAGAACCGGGTTCTCTTTTGAGTTCACTATATTTTGAACACCAAAAGGACTGAGGTCAATTTTGGCTGGTTCCCTTTCTGGTTCAAATACAATTTGGATTTGGTTCCTTTAAAATGAACTATATGTGAGTCTGAGAGTTTGAGGTTGTGAGATCGAGTCTCAGTTCCAGCAGGCATTGTCGGTGGGGGAAGTGAATAACCAGCGTTCTCTCCACCCTCAATACCCCGACTGAGGCACTTGAGCAAGGCTTTCCACTGCTCCGGGTGTGTGTTCATGTTTTGTGTGTGTGTATGTGTGTGTGTGTGTGTGTGTGTGTGTGTGTGTGTGTTTGTTCACTCACTGATGTGTGTGTTTAACTAGATAGGCAAAATGCAGAGCACAAATTTTGAGTATGGAACACCGTACTTGGTCACATGTCGTGTCCATTCCTTCCTTTCCTTTAAATAAATGACTTTAGTATTTAAATCACTGATGTGGAATAAACAGTTCCTAATTTCCTTAATTAACTTTAATTAACAGGAGAGGTTGCTTCAGGACAAATTAAGGCAGCATTGGAACCAGCTTGCAGACCCAAAGCACACACTAATGATGACAGAAGGTAGGAGAGTTGTTCTATATGTTCTTTATAAACCAGCAACAAAAAAAACAAACAAAAAAAAAACAAAAAACATGAGACTTCACCATTAGGATGAGACTTAAACAAAGTCATACAATTTAACTTTGAATCAAAGTTAATAATATTATATTGTGTGAAAAGTTGAGAATTTGTGTTCCTGTTTTTAAAAAGGTTTGTTCAGACAATCTTAGGACTTATCCTGGTTTTTAATTAGTCACAGCAGAACCATGATTTTGCTTCTGCTAGTCTGTTATAAATGTTATTAATCTAGGGGGAGGGAACATAACATTTTTAAGAGATCTAAAGGACAGAAGAGTGTATATGCCTGTTAAAGCTATAAATATATATTTGGAAAAGAGAAAAACATTTAAACATTAGTAGACATCACTTTTATATAGGAGCCCACTTGCATATACATAGGCTCAAAGCTACAGACATGAAATAATGAATAAATTATTCTGAATAATTCTGAAATGTAATATATAAATAAAACAATTTTTAACAAGAAAACATATAGAGTAGGACTTGCTTTTCTCCATAAAGAACTGATTGAATGTTTTTTTGTAGTCAAGTCAAGTCACCTTTATTTATATAGCACTTTTAACAATACAGATTGTGACAAAGCGGCTGTACAGTATTAAATAGGAAATAGTGCATCAATAATGGAAAAGGACAACAGTAAACACTAAATTTTCAGTTAAAGACATCATTGAATTCAATAATGTCATCATCCAGCTCAGTTCAGTTTGAATAGTATATCATATTGCTTGTAAATTAAGTGTCCCCAGCTAAGCAAGCCAGAAGTGACAGTGGCAAGGTACCAAAACTCCATCGTTGACAGAATGGAGAAAAAAACCTTGCGAGAAACCAGACTCAGTTGGGTGGCCAATTCTCCTCTGGCCAGACGGAGAGGAGTCATCTGGTTCCCGTGGTCTTGTGCCGATGGCCGTCTAGGTGACAAGGTCTTCACTGGGGATCCGTCTCTGGGACTCATCTAGTTGACGTGGTCTCTGCTGACATTCAGAGCTGTAGAGGTCATCTCTAGATGCTGATCCACCGTCTGGGCTGGATGCAGACTGGATCCGACGGACTGCAGTGACCATCCGATCTGGATACGGACTGGATCTGGTGGTTAATGTGACCTTGGAATAAGAAAGAAACAGACTAATATTAGCGTAGATGCCATTCTTCTTACGATGCACTGAGTACATTGGGTGTTATGGAAAGTGTTCCCGGTTATGGTTGACCTAAATAATGCAGCCTAACAATCCTTTAGCGGATTTGAATAATAGAAATGTGTTATGTGAAGGTCAGGTTAAAGAGATGGGTCTTTATTCTAGATTTAAACTGACAGAGTGTGATCTTGGAAGTAAGGTAGTTCATAAAGTCATTACTGCTATGTTGATGGGGAAAGTCAACGCCTGTTGGTTCTTTATTTTTCATTAACTTAGCTACTGTATTGAATAAATACCTAGGGTTATGTTTGTTTTCTTCTAAAAGAGATGAAAAGTAATCAGATCTTTCAGTTTTTAATGTTTTTCTATAGGATAGGGTACATTCATAGGGATCTTGCTAGAACAAGATGGCGCCGCGTATGGCAGCCACTGTGCTAAGCTCCCCAGTTGTTTTAGTGTTTTTGTTTTTGTTTTCCTGTTTTTTGTTTTGCAACATGATCAGTTTTACCCTGGATAAACTGCTGAACATTCGGCAGTACACACCACAAAACCTCCTACCAAATTTCAATTATTTGGATGTTTTGCTGAACATTATAGTTGGCAGAGCGGTGGCACTGATCAAACGCTTCAGGATGCGCAGAAGGGGGAAGCGAGCCAGTGCGCTCGTGAAGCTTCAACAATGCGGATTCCGAACAGCACTGCCCAGCATACATCTGGTGAATCTACGCTCTCTACCCAACAAAACGGACAAACTCCTCCTGCTCACCCAGTTAAATATAGATTTTTGAATAAAACAAATCTCTCCTGTGAACTGCCCAAATACAGTCAGCATGTTACATGTCCAACCAGAGACAGTAATATATTGGTTCATTGTTACACCACATTAAGGTTACACCATCCTTAATCTTCCTTAAGCGCAAAGGAGCGACCGTATCTAGAGTGCTAGAAAAGAGACAGTCAGTAGTTTCTGTTACATCATCAAGTTTTTCTGAGCTATTGGACATGCTGAGGAATTCAGATCATCAGGAAAATTACTTACAAAACAGTCTTTTGTGGTAGAAGTGATGGTTCTACCATACTTGTAATAAGGAGTTGAATTTAATGTTTTAGTTATCTGGAGTATACACGAGACTAGATAATGATCAGAGATATCATCGCTTTGCTGCAGAATTTCAACGCCATTAACATCAATTCCATGTGACAGTATTAAATCTAGAGTATGATTTCGACAATGAGTAGGTCCTGAGACATGTTGTCTAACCCTGATAGAGTTCAGAATGTCTATAAATGCTGATCCAAGTGCATTGTTTTCATTATCAACATGGATGTTAAAGTCACCCACTATTAAGACTTTACCTGTAGCCGACACTAACTCAGATAGAAAATCAGCAAATTCTTTAAGAAAGTCGGTATGGTGCCCTGGTGGCCTGTATACAGTACCAAGTACAAATGTGACCAGGGATTTATCGTTAACACTTATTTCTCTTAATAATGTTATATGAAGCACCATAACTTTAAAGAGTTATACTTGGAGCCTGTTCTCTGAGAAACTCTGAAAATATTGCTATAAATTGTAGAAACACCTCCCCCTTTACCTTTTAGACGTGGCTCATGTTTATAACAGTAATCTTGGGGGGTAGATTCATTTAGGATAATGTAATCAACTGGTTTAAGACAGGTTTCTGTCAAACAGAGCACATCTAGGTTATGATCAGTGATCATATAAGCCAAGCTTTATCATTTGTTTCTCTGTATTATATACATTTTTTTATTTATTGAACATCAATTGTTACTTTTAAATTGGTTTGGATGTTTTTTTGTATTTTCTAGCTTGAGGAACAGACACAGTCTCTGTAGTATGATATCTAGGTGAAAGGGTCTTTATGTGCTTGGAGGGATAATGTCAGCTAAAAAGAAACACAAGCTGTGTCCCAAAGTGGAGTGCACGCACTTCGAAGTGCATGGACTTCGAAGGCCACGCCTCCGAAGTGCACGAAGGACCCTCCGAAGTGCATGAGACGCTCCACCTTTGCAGGATTTCCTAATTGCGCCACCAAGTGTTCCTGATTACCGCTCCTGTCGCATAGCAACGGTGCGAGAGGGGCGCTGCCATCCTGACAGGTTTAGACGTTTAAGTTATGGAGCAAGCATTGGTCATATTTGTTTTTATATTTTATGTTTTCCTGGAGGAGATGGTGGGGATGTACCTCAGGCTTGGCCAAGAGCATGGCCATGTAAATTATATTGTTCTGCTGCATCGTTGCCGGATTACAATTTTAAATACATTCATTGCGTTTGAACCGACTTGAAATATGTGAAGATACATATGAAAAAAAAAAAAAAACATAACCATGCACACAGAAATATATAGCAGTTCAAATAGTGACTGATATGTTACCAAGGTGCGATTTTATTGTCTTGATGGTGAACATATTTAGAAACCCTGATTTTAGCCAGTTAAGTAACCATAAAAATAAAATTATGAATAAATAAAAACAAATTATGCATTGTTCATCTCAATGTTCAGCGGCAGCAGAGTGTTTGACATGCTTCGTTCCACTGTCCACCACATTGTCCACCGAGTTGCTGAGGAGTTGGTGGCCATTCACCACCAAGAGATTCACCTCCCCGAAGACCCCAGAACACATGGAGGCAGGGCTGGACTTAAAATTGATGTTGTTTTTGTAATGTTAAACCTAAGCTATGTTGTAAATAGTTGTAAAAAGTATTTTCAGTAACGTATAGAAATTCTTTTTTTTAATGTGAAAAAAAAATATTTACAGGACAAAAAATAAAATAAACGTATAGAAGAGTGTTGTGAAAAAATATATAAGCTGCATTACAGAAATGTACACATTGTAATTTACAAATTGTACAGTATTAGTTCTCTTTTATTAACACGTGAATATAAAGTACAAAAATACAAAATGTACAAAAAAATATTCATTTAATTCTTAACTTACATCACAAAAATAAACTACAGAAATTAGGTTGTTTCATTGACAACGTGACACAAAAAGTTATTAAAAATTTGTGACACTTGCAATCCTAAATCACAGCAAATAAACCATGCCTGTTAACAACAACAGCACAATGAATTTCAGCGAAAAAAAAAACAAAAACAAACAAATACTCTATTAACTTGCTTACTTTGTATTTTTTAAGTCTTTCCCCAGTCTTTTCACTTTCTCTATAATAGTCCTACAACAAGAGAAAATGGAAACACTTATAATATAAAGAAAAGTTTGCAATCTTAACTTTAGAAAAAATGACACAGCAGGACATGCATACGAAATACTAAAGTTTGTTTACTTACATTTTAATGTAAATTCCCCAACAGAACTCTCACCCGTCATGTTCTTTGAATATAAATTCCATCGTCATCTGTGTGCAAGTGATTCTGGGATATGGTAGGGTGCGAAGTGTCCATCAGATGTACACTTCATTTTCCTAGGAATCGGAGACCGCATTTGAAGTTGCTTTCGAATTACGGCAACATTCGTCGCGCCGCGGTGACGCATTCGGCCTTGGAATGCGCACTTCGGAGGGTGCATTCTGAATTGGGACATCTTACGTTGTGACGCTGTGACGCAATCGCCCTTCGAACTCGCACTTCGGAGTCCACGTACTTCAGTTTGGGACAGCCTTCGTCGCGCCACTGTGATGCATTCGCACTTAAAATACGCGCTTCGGAGTCCGCGCACTCCACTTTGGGACACAGCTATAGTTTCCCTCAGGGAACTCGAGCTGTGACGGAATGCTGTGAGAAAGTCTCTGCGTGAACACATTCTGAAGCACATGCAATAGAGAAGCAACAAATAGAGAAGCACAATAGAGAAGCAAAATGTCACAAACAGGGTGACGTGAGTTACCAGTAAGCTTGAAAGTGCATACAGAGTGGCATGTGTTAGCTTCCGCTCTTCAGTAGGTGTGTTGTGGTGTGTATGAATGTGTGCATTCAGTCAGAAAGAATGCTGTTGGTTATAGTTCTCCAAAATCATTGTTAATGTGCATAATGACTTCATCCTGGGCTGTAGAATGGAGTATTATGAATTTTTTTTCCCAGCGAAATTTTGTCTTTCATATGGCAAGCCGTTTTAACATTTAATCTAAGGCACACTAGTATTTATCTTCATGCTACTAGTACTTAGATTTTTTAGATATTAGTATGTTTTCTATCAAGTACTAGTACTTATTCATTAGCTACTAGCGCTTATTCTTTAGCTATTAGTCCTTATTCTGTCAGGATATCAGAAGGTGGACTCAAATGCAGAAAGAGTGTTATCAGGTATTGACGGGATTATTAATTACTGACGGGACACAAGAGGTAGTGAGGAGGGGGGGGTGGTGAACACAAACCAAACAGCAGGTTACAAGCAGGCACAGGGGCTAGCAGGCTGAGGGAAAGGGGCCACTGAGTCCAGCCCAGGGTGGCAGAAAGCTAGAGAGCAGAGAAGGCAGCGCAGCTGGAGGCCTGAAGTTAGCAGCAATGTCCTGACAGGAACACAGGGCTCAACCACTCCACACACGTGCTCTCACAGCTTAGGTCTAGCTGTGTGGCAGATAAGGGAGCAGACCAGGAGCTCAGCCTGCAAGACAGGATAGGACAGGACAGGACAAGACACAGGGTTGCAAAGAGACAAAAACAATGTACTACTGACTATTAGACAGACAAACTATGTCTGGGTGATCCCTGACATATTCTTTAGGTACTAGTGTTTATTCGTAAAGTACTAGTGTATTTTGTAAAGTTATTAGTACTTATTCATTATATACTAGTTCTTATTTATTAGATATTAGTACTTACTCCAATAGTGACTAGTATTTAAACATTTTTTTCTTGTTAAGACAAATTTGAACTAGTACTTATTTTTTAGTTACTAGTAATGAGTTGAATGTTTTTTTTTTTATTGTTTTTTTTTTTATTTATTTTTGTTAAGAAAATCACATAGAACATAATCAGTCATTTGTGAACAAACACATAGAACCATATTTTTGTCAGTAATGTAAACACTTAGAATTTTGTAAACATAGTAGCCTAATGTGTTTTTTGGTAATTGTACAAGTGACCTCTTGTGGCAAGACCTCTTGTGGTAGCATATTTGTGCTACAAATGTTGGATGTCTTTACATTAATGTTTAGAGCAGGGCACACAAAATCCAAACCTTATAGTTTTTAGGCAAACATTTTCTTTTTTTCGAAAAAAATTAAAAATAAAAAAAAGTAAATAAAGGCCAAAAATTATAAAAGAGGTCATATGATGTTGCTAGATATTATTTACAGAGATACATTTATTTACATAAAAGATACATTATTTTGTGTATTTGGTGTAATGCAATGTGTTTACGGGGTTTGAGGTTAAAAAAATACATTTTCCACATTTTGTATATTATTGTTGCTCCTCTCTGCCCAGCCTTTCTAAAATGCGTATATTTTTTACAAAGCTCATCGTTCTGAAAATAGAGGTGTGCTCTGCGAAGTGTGCTCTACATCAAGCATGTGATGGAAATGTTACCATGTTGTGATGCCGAAACTGCGTCTTTATTTGGGCGGTGTTAATTAAAAAAAAAAAAAAAAAAGCAAGTGTGCTATGCTTGTTTGTAGGGCTGCACGATTTGGCAAAAATATTTATGTTTTCAATATGAATAATAATAATTATGGATATTATTATTACTAAATAAAAAATAAATTCACTATAATATACAATACTGATTATTTAAGAATAAATATAATAATACATATATCTGCAAGAAAACAAACAAACAAACAAAAACTGCTCACTTCTCTACACGGGAGAAAAGCGATCTGCATATGTTCACCTTAAAAAGAAGTATTATTTTTTTCTATTTTTGCCCAAAGTTTTAATGGTAACCAATTAGCAAGATAAGCTAACATACACAGCCAGTTACACCTACTTTACAATCAATTTAATTCAGTATAATATCAGTGTATTATATTTCAAGGTGAACTCTAATTGGACGGTTAAGAGGTACTCATGTTTATGTAAATTTTTATTTTACTAGTAAAATGTTTCATTGAACTCTACTGTGGCCATTCGGACTAGTCATAATGTAAGACGAGTAAAAAAGCAGATCTGACTAGTAAGATATTCAAATTTTTTACTAGTAATAATTATGAAACTTACTAGTGTATAATAAATAAGTACTAGTACCTAATGAGTAGTACTAGTTTCTATTACATAGTTACTAGTATCTAATGAATTATTACCAGTATCTAATAAATAAGTACTAGTATCTAATGACTGCTTATTAGTAATATTATGGCAAGCCGTTTTAAGATTTATTCCAAAAGCCATACTAGTATCTATTTTCATGCTACTAGTACTTATGTTTTAGATACTAGTGTATTTTTTCATTAAGTACTAGTACTTATTCATTAGGTACTAATGCTTATTCTTTAGCTACTAGTGTTTCTTCTTTAGGTACTAGTGTTTATTCTGTAGGCACTAGTGTATTTTTTAAAGTTACTAGTACTTATTCATTAGATACTAGTTCTTATTTATTAGATTACTATTCAATAATTACTAGTCAGAAATGAAAAGATGATATCACAAACAGAATAACTACCCTTCCCTGTTCATTTGGATATATCTTTAACCTCATAAAGATCTAGTGATGATGTATTTGGTGATATCTTCTTTTAAAAAGATCTCTACATAAAAATAAGTACCTGTAACGGGGAGTGAATGACGAGAGGCGAGCGGATCCATTTGCGAGCTTTTATTATATGGACGAGACAGATACATAGTCGAGCAGGCAGGGTCAAACAGGAGCAACATGGGAAACGCAGGCAAGACGAGAAGAATAATCCTTTAACAAGCGGTAATCCACAAGGCAGGCGGCTAGTCAGAAGAAAACGAGAAAACCAGGCGAGAGATCAAAAACCAGGAACTAGGAACTCGGAACCAGAAACTAGGAAATGCTAACAATAACAACAATACAACAATTCGTGACATGAACTGGGAAAGTCCGGGGCTTTATAGGAAGCCTGATTGGTCACGGGGGCTGACGCAATCAGTGCGGTGGAGGATGGGAGATGCAGTCCGAAGTGCAAAGTAACAGTCAGAGTGAAATGGAAAGGTGAGAGTGACATCTGGTGGTGAGCAGTCTGCAGAGCACCGACCAGATTTGTGACATAGCCCCTCCCCCATGGAGCGGCTTCCAGACGCTCGAAGGAAACAACAGTCCAGGGGAGCGGTGGGGCGGGAGCGAGACAGGGCGAGGGTTGGAAGGCCAGGTCCATGTGGGGGTCCCGGTGATTGAGGTAGGGCCGACAGAGCAGGTACCCTCCAGGGCAGGGCCGGAGGCGGAGCAGGAGGTGCAGGAGCCCTCCAGGGCGGAGCCAGAGGCGGAGCTGAGCCCTCCATGGCGGAGGCGGAGCAGGAGCCCTCCAGGGCGGAGCCGGAGGCGGAGCAGGAGGCGCAGGAGCCCTCCAGGGCGGAGCAGGAGGCGCAGGGGCCTTCTAGGGCAGAGCCGGAGGCGGAACGGGAGGCGCAGGAGCCCTCCAGGGCGGAGCCGGAGGCGCTGGAGCCCTCCAGGGCGGAGGCGGAGGCGGAGCAGAAGGCGCAGGAACCCTCCAGGGCAGAACAGGAGGCAGAGCAGGAGGCGCCGGGGTCCTCCAGGGCAGAGCAGGGATCTGCGTCATGGGCTGGGACCTGGGGAGAGCAGGGATAGAGGAGACAAACAGAAGAGCAGGAGGGGTAGGAGCCCTCCAGGGCTGAGCAGGAGGCACCGGGAACTTCCAGGACGGAACCGGAGGCAGAGCAGGAGGCGCCGAGGCCCTCCAGGGCGGAACAGGAGGCGCCAGGGCCCTCCAGGGCTGAACAGGAACCCGTATAATGGACTGGGACCTGGGGAGAACAGGGACAGAGGAGGCAGACAGAATAAGGGGAGAAGCAGAGAGACCAAAGGATAACGCCGCCTCCCTAGGAGGATCTACAGCCGAAGCTGACACCTCAGGAGGCATTGGCGCGGCTTCTCCGACAGGGAAGGCCTCTGGAGCCGACTCGTGGTCAGACGGGGCCTCTGGAGCAGACTTGAGACCAGACGGGACTTCTGGAGCGGACTTGAGACCAGACGGGACCTCTGGAGCAGACTTGAGATCAGACGGGACCTCCGGAGCAGACTTGAGATCAGTCGGGAGCTCTGGAGCAGGCTTGTGATCAAACGGGAGCTCTGGAGCAGGCTTGTGATCAGACGGGAGCACTAGAGCAGGCTTGAGAACAGATGTGACCTCAGGAGCACAGTGTGCAGACCACACACACCAAATGGCAACTGCCATTACGGGAAGAGCAGTGGCGGGTGGCAGGACCTCTTTAAAGGTGGGTCTAGAAGGTATTGGTGGGTCTAGAAGGATGTTCGCTGCCCTCACTGATGCTAGTGGTGGGTCCAGCACGCCGGCCATCCTGATAGGCTGTGATCTTGGGATGTCAGACGACGCATGGCACGGCTCTGGAAGGTCAGACGAGACGTAACTTTGCTCTGGACAAATAGACGAGACATGACGAGGCACTAGGAGGTCTGATGAAACATGGAGAGGCTCTGGGCCGTCAGGCGGGATGTGACTTGACTTTGGGCCGTCGGGCGGGACGTGACTTGACTCTGGGCCGTCAGGCGGGACGTGACTTGACTCTGGGCCGTCAGACGAGACATGGTGAGGCTCTAGACAGATAGACGAGATGTGACGGGGCTCTGGAGGGTTAGACGAGTCGTGACTTGACTCTGGGCGGTCAGACGAGACCTGGTGAGGTTCTGGACAGATAGACGAGACGTGACGGGGCTCTGAAAGGTCAGACGAGACACGGTGAGGCTCGGGACAGATAGACGAGACGTGACGGGGCTATGGACGGTCAGGCGAGACACGGTGAGGCTCTGGACAGATAGACGAGACGTGACAGGGCTCTGGAACAGCGATAATAACTTAATTTGGCTCATGAAGATCAGCTGTGGTTTGACTTGGTTTGTGGAGATTGGCTGTGACTTGACTTGATTTGTGAAGATCAGTAGTGAACTGATTTGACTCTTGGAGATCAGCGGTGACTTGACTTGGCTCGTGAGGTTTAGTAGTGACTTGATCTGACACGTGAAGACCAGCGGTGACTTGAACTGACTTGTGAAGATCATTGACTTTACTTGACTCAGGAACCACGGTTGTGACTTTGCTTGACTCAGGAGGAACGGCCCTGACTTCACTTGGCTTGTGAAGATTAACAATGACTTTACTTGGCTCAGGAACAACAGCCTTGACGTTGCTTGATGCAGGAGTGACAGCCTTGACGTTGCTGGATTTGGAAGCTTGACTGGACCTGGAAGCTTGACTGGACTTGGAAGCTTGACTGGACTTGGAAGCTACAGCCGTAGCCTGACTTGACTCTGGAGCAGCAGCTGAAGCTTGACTTGGCTCTGGAAAAACAGCAGCAGCTTGGCTTGGCTCATGAGGATCTGCTGTAACCTGGCTTGGCTCATGGAGATCCGCTGTAATGGGACTTGACTCCTGAACAACCTGGCTTGGCTCAAGAACAACAGCTGTAACGTGACTTGACTCAGGAACAACTTGGCTTGACTCGTGGGGAACAGCCGTAACATGACTTAACTCATGGGGAACAGCCGTGACTTGGCTTGACTCGTGGAGAACAACAGCTGTGTCTTGTCTTGATTCTGTGTCTTGACTTGACTCTGTGTCTTGACTTGACTCTGGGGTAGCAGCCGCGGCATGAAGGAGCGCCATTTTAGCTGCCCATACCGTCACTAGAGGTGTGTCCAGCACATGAGCCATCATGGCCACAGGTGGCGTCCGGGTGCTGACCACATGTTCTGGAGTGGCAGCCATATTGTGGAGTGGCTTGGAGACGGCGGCCATCTTGTGGAGTGGCTTGGAGACGGCGGCCATCTTGTGGAGGGGCTTGGAGACGGCGGCCATCTTGTGGAGGGGCTCTTGCATGGCAGCCATCTTGTGCAGTGGCTCTGGC
This sequence comes from Labeo rohita, assembly GCF_022985175.1. Lineage (NCBI taxonomy): Eukaryota > Metazoa > Chordata > Actinopteri > Cypriniformes > Cyprinidae > Labeo > Labeo rohita. The sequence goes on from NC_066893.1 coordinate 30,073,737, forward strand.
GTGGCAGCCATCTTGTGCAGTGGCTCTGGCGTGGCAGCCATCTTGTGCAGTGGCTCTGGCGTGGCAGCCATCTTGTGCAGTGGCTCTGGCTCAGGAAAGATGGCTATTACTTGACTTGAGATAGGAGCGATAGCTCTGACTTGACTTGACACAGGAAACACAGCTTTGACCTGACTTGACACAGGAACAAGGACCGTAGCTTGACTTGACTTGGAAACTTGACTTGACTCTGGAAATGCAGCTGTACATTGACTTGACTTGGAAACTTGACTCAGGAAATACAGCTGCAGCTTGATTTGACTTGGAAACTTGACTTGACTCAGGAAATGTAGCTTGACTTGACTTGACTTGGAAACTTGACTTGACTCAGGAAACACAGCTGCAACTTGACTTGACTTGGAAACTTGACTTGGCTCAGGAAACACAGCTGCAACTTGACTTGACTTGGAAACTTGACTTGACTCAGGAAATGCAGCTGTAACTCCATATAGCTCTGGTATGGCAGCTGTGACGTGACGGAGCTCTGTTTCTGCCACCATCTTGTGAACGGACTCCGCGGCGCTGCCGCCATCTTGTGAACTGGCACCGCAGTCGCCGCCATTTTGTGAACGGGCACCGCTGTCGCCGCCATTGCTCGAGCGCGCTCCGACACGGCCACCATTTCATGAGCGATCCAGTCTGCGCGACCCCCACGGTGCACGGCGAACCTACACACAAAAATGCAAAGTTTAAAAAAAAAGGCGGCTAGTCAGAAGAAAACGAGAAAACCAGGCGAGAGATCAAAAACCAGGAACTAGGAACTCGGAACCAAAAACTAGGAAACGCTAACAATAACAACAATACAACAATCCGTGACATGAACTGGGAAAGTCCGGGGCTTTATAGGAAGCCTGATTGGTCACGGGGGCTGACGCAATCAGTGCGGTGGAGGATGGGAGATGCAGTCCGAAGAGCAAAGTAACAGTCAGAGTGAAATAGAAAGGTGAGAGTGACATCTGGTGGTGAACAGTCCGCAGAGCACCGACCAGATTCGTGACAGTACCTCTCCACCGTCCAATCAGAGTCCACATGGTAATATAATACATTAATATGCTGAATTAATTTGATTGTAAAGTAGGGCTAACTGGCTTTGTATTTTATCCTGCCTTGCTAATTAGTTACCATGAAAACACAAGGAAAGATTACAAACCTGTTGTTCAACTAGAGTACAATGATAGCTTAAGTCCAAATTCACTTCACAACATCAGTTGAGTCTTTGAAATAACTTATTTTTGTGATCTGACATGCTTTTTTTTAAACAGAAGAAGGCAGAAATCATGCCATTTTATATTATTCCAAACAGTGATAAAGGCTATGTCAGTTAGCATTGCATTTTAGATTTACTTTATTCTTATAAAAATATCCAAGATGGCTTGAAAAACACAGATAAAAGCCATATATTGTCGCGATAATTGTTTATTTTATTCACGTTTCATCAGTAAAATGTCTATCTGCATGTTATTCAGCTACTAGGCTATATCTACAGCAAAAGTGAATGCCTTTGTTCTTAGAGGGATTTCATGGAACTTGTGGAGGATGCCCTCTGGCGATGAGTATGAATGAAAAAGGAATTACATAATGGAGTACTCATTATTGGTCACAAAACCCTGATTTGGGTAAAAATAGCAAAGATAATTAAGAACTTTGAGGTAAACATGCAAATCCTTACGTTTTTCTCCAGTGTAGAGAAGTGTACTTTTTTTTTAAACTTATTTTGTTATTTTTTCTTGCAGCTATATTTATTATTGTATTTGTTTTTAAATGCTAATTTTTTATATTATAGTGAAATGGTGTTATTACAAAAGTAACAGTCCTTATTTTGTTTAATGTTTCTATATAGAAATAATAACCATAATCATTATTAGTTATACTGATATATAAAAACAACATTTTTGGCCAAATTGTGCAGACCTACAAGTAGAGAACACCTGGTGTGTGTGTGTGTGTGTGTGTGTGTGTGTGTGTGTGTGTGTGTGTGTGTGTGTGCACCTGGTATTTATCACGTTATGGGGACCAAATGTCCCCACAAGGATAGTAATACCAGTAAATTTTGACCTTGTGGGGACATTTGTGAGGTCCCCATGAGGAAACAGGCTTATAAATCATGCACAATGAGTTTTTTTGAGAAAGTGAAAGTGTGCACAGTCTCCTGTGAGGGCTAGGTTTGGGTGTAGGGTAGGTGTAGGGCGATAGAAAATACGGTTTGTACAGTATAAAAACCATTACGCCTATGGAATGTCCCCATAAAACATGTAAACCCAACATGTGTGTGTGTGTGTGTATGTGTGTGTATGTATGTGTGTGTTTTTAATTAATATTTCTGGCCTTTTTTCCAAATGTTTTTTTCTGAAAACAATAAGGATTTGGATTTTGTATACCCTATACAGAACATTAATGTAAAAGCATTCAGTGTCTGTAGCACCAGTGTGCTCTGTACATAATATATATGTAAAAACATTGAATGTCTGTAGCACCAGTGTTATATAAAAAACATTAACGTACAGCCCTGATATGATATTTATTGTTTTTACTGGAGGAAAAAGAGAAAATTAATAGATGATAAAATTGGTATCTTTTGGTATCGTTGACCAAATAAACACATTAGGCTACTATGTTTACGAAATTACAGTGTCTACAAAACTGGCAAATATATATTTTCTATGTGCTTGAGTACAAATGATTGTTTTTTTTTGTTTGTTTGTTTGTTTTGTTTGTTTGTTTGTTTTTTTCTATGTGGTTTCCTCAAAAAAAAAAAAGAAAAAAAAAGACATCCGTCTCCTTGTTTCCATTTCCTCTCTAATCTCTCTCCTATATGTTGCTAGTTCAATAATATTCAACATACGATTACCATACTGGCAGAAATGCAAATTCAAAAAGTACTAGTATCTATTAAGTTCAGGATATCTCTGGTCTAAAAAAGTTACTAGTAACTAAAAAATAAGTACTAGTTCTATTTTTTCTTAACAGGAAGATTGTAATTAAATACTAGTCACTATTGTTATAAGTAATAGTATCTAAAACATAAGAACTAGTATTTAATGAATAAGTACTGGTAACTTTACAAAAAACACTAGTAGCTAAAGAATGAACACTAGTACCTAACTAATAAGCACTAGTAGCTAATAAACAGTGTTGGGGAAAAATACTTTTAAAAGTAATGCATTACAATATTGAGTTACTCCCTAAAAAAATAACTAATTACGTTACTTAGTTACGTTTTATGGAAAGTAATGCGTTACTTTACTTTTGCACTACTTTTTAAATCTGGGCAGGGCTTGCTTGTTTGTTGTTAATATAAAAAGTTCTATTTTTGTCAAATGTAAAACCCCTTTCACACCAAAAGGCTCAGGCTTTAAAAAAGTAAATTCACATCTGTACAGTAGACCGCAGAAGAAAAAAATGTCAAATCTTAAGCAATAAAAGACAGAAAACAAATGTTAGATTATCTTGAGTAATTTTTGCTCATTACTATGGTTGAATTGGATCATCGAAGGTTGGCAGCAAAGACATTGGTTACTAAAATGGGATTAAATGCATAAAGGATATTTGTATTTTTTAACATAATTATTGCAGATTTGCGTCATATTCTGAGTTGAATTTCACTGTTTTTATTCATTTTGAGGAATACTGAATCTGTTTTTTGTGAGTGAGATGTATTAATGCATGTTCCCATTTAGTCTAGAGCTATCATCTTACTCCCGATTTCTCTCAACATGGGGACAGGAGAGCTTTTAATCAGTAAACCGGGGGAAAGTAACTGGTGTTACTTATTTGAAAAAAGTAACTCAGATATCTTCTTGTCAATTAAAAAGTAATGCATTACTTTGCAAGTTACTTGGAAAAAGTAATATGTCGTAACTTGTGTTACTTGTAATGCGTTACCCCCAACACTGCTAATGAATAAGTAATAGTACTTAATGGAAAAGATACTAGTATCTAAAAAATAAGTACTAGCAGCAAGAAAATACGTACTAGTACGGCTTTTAAATTATGTTATAATGGCTTGCCATAGGAAGTAGTCATTCGATACTAGTACTTATTTATTAGATTCTACACTGTAAAAAACAACAACTTATATAATCTATTCAATAAAATTAGGTAACAATTAGGTAACAATTTGCACTCAGTTTGTTTGGGTAGATTATATTCTATATATTTGAGTAAAGAATACCTAAATTTAACAGCTATGACAAACTAAAAAGAAAATAGGTCTACACAGCAAAAAATCCAGTGATAAATGAACTCTCCCGGGAGTGATTCATTGAGTGTTGATTGACAACTATTGAAGACACCTGATGTTATTAAGCAGAATCACCAAAAGGAGAAAACACAATTTTACGTCACCATTATAGATGCAGCAGTGGCCTGATCGGGTCTAATCACTTGTTTATTTGTCTGTTGTTTGTTTCTTTTCATATATTTATTCTAATCACTTGTTTATTTTTGTTATCTGTGTCTTGTCACTTGTGATCCTGTTTGTGCACTGGAAGCTTCTGTCACCAAGACAAATTCCTTGTGTGTGTAAGCACACTTGGCAATAAAGCTCTTTCTGATTCTGATTTTGATTCACCACATAAATAATTAAGTACTAGTACCCACAGTACTAGTTTGTTAATTATCTTATAATCCATTACAGTGTACAAAACAAAATGGCAGCAGCTGTGTTTGAATGAAACAATAGAATTAAGACATTGTATACATAATATTGTATTGAGTTCTAACCAAATGCAAAGCTTCCACCAAGAAAAAACTATCAAGCATATAGTGCCGACTTAAGTTGCCCGGATGAGTCTGTGTTACTAGCTTTTACCAGCTGTTATCATGCCATGTAATAATTTAATTTAAATCACAGCCACCATAAAACAGCCAAAATGACTTAAAAATAAATAGTTTAATAGCTATGATACTGGTTTTGAAATCAAATGTTTACATAGTTATGACAGGAAACACTGGCTTCTAACAATGCCTTGGAAAAAAACAATCTTAAAAAATAAAGTATATGCATAAACCCAAGACGGAAGTAAAACATTTATCAAATAAGCATGTTTCCTATTCTGTGTCCTAAACTCCTGAAACATTGGTATCTTATTGTAGAGCAGTAAACGCAATTTATGAAAGAAAGTAAATTAAATCTGTATGTGTGTGTGTGTGTGTGTGTGTGTGTACTTGTTTTTGCTACATTGTGGGGACCAAATGTCCCGACAAGGATAGTAAAACCTGAAATTTTTGACATTGTGGGGACCGGCCTGCGGTGTGTGTGTGTGTGTGTGTGTGTGTGTGTGTGTGTGTGTGTGTGTGTGAAAAATCAGATCCCCCTTTGTAATTATTAACATTTTCAAAAGTAACTGTAAATTAATTACACATTTTTTTCTCAGTAACTGTAACTAACTACAATTACATTTATTTTGTAATTAAATTACGTAATTCCATTACATGTAACTAGTTACTCCCCAATTTTTCTTTAGCTCCAAACTAGGGGGTGCTGCAGCACCCTCAGCACCCCTACTTCCCGCGGTAATGCACAGCTATACCTTGACTTGAGACAGGAACTACAGCTGTAACTTGGCTTGACTCAGGAAACGCAGCTGCAACTTGACTTGGCTCAGGAAACGCAGCAGCAACTTGACTTGGCTCCGTAAACGCAGCTGCAACTTGACTTGACTCAGGAAATGCAGCTACAACTTGACTTGGCTTCCGTAAATGCAGCTGCAACTGGACTTGGCTCCGTAAACGCAGCTGCAACTTGACTTGGCGGCATCCGAGAGCTGGCCGCGGGTGTGGGCGGCATCTGAGAGCTGGTCGTGGGCGGCCGTTCTGGGCTGAGGAGAGGGATGGAGCCTTGAACCCGGGGGGTTCGCCTAATGATACCTAATGATTAAATACTAGTACATAAAAATATGTCCTAGTCACAACTGGAATACATACTAGTCAAAACTGAATAGTTGATATCTTGATGACAGATCACCATAGAAATTAACGGCAAAATTGTAATTTGTTACTAGTAACAACAGAATAGTTACTAGTCACTATTGAAATAAGTACTAGTGTCTAATAAATAAGTACTAGAATCCATGTAATAGGTACAAGTATCTAATTAATAATTGCTAATTATTAATTTGGGGATCTCCGAGTTTCCGGTTCCGGTCTAGTGTTGCAGAGTGGTGTGCGTTTGTAGCTTCCTAGAGTCTTATTCTTCTGAGGAAATCTCTATCTTACTATTACTTTCTGTTGTTTATAGTGATAAAATATAGCTTTTTCCCCCACCAGATTTCTGTTATTATCCATCAAACTAATCCGATCGCTCGCTTTTAATCTATAACCGCGAGTGCAACGCCGCGCTGTGCGTTAGCATTCCGTTTCACGTTTAGCCTGCCATTTGCGTTCCCACTCACATCTCTATTCACGTCTACTACCGCTTTCCTTTCTTCCCTCGCTCTCGTTGATCGCTCGTTTTATTCTACAACCGCGGGTGCAGCGTGTTTGTAGTTTGTTAGCCGGTTATCTTGCCATTCACTTTTACTTTTTCTCTACGCCTTTTTCTACACAAGTTCATCAAACAACAGTGGTGAGTTGAAATCGTTCTACAACTACGGTGAGTAATGGCTTCTTCTCCTTTCCTAGTAACCTGCATCACCTGTCATATGTATAGTTTATCAATCTCTGTCGGCAGTGAGGGATTCACATGTGATAAATGCAGGCAAATAGTTAGGCTGACAGAGAAGATTTCAGAACTAGAGACACGCATCCAAACTTTAATCGAGGATAGTAAGAATGTGA